>NW_028221399.1:63401-135901 GCF_014529385.1 Adiantum capillus-veneris | reverse complement strand
GCCTACTACGAGTGCCAGCAAGCCAGAGGAAGATGCCAATGAAAGGAACGTGATGTGTGAGGAGATGATCAAAGAGATTGTTTTCACGTCTGAAGAGATGCAACAGATCCGCTTGCCAACCCATCTATAGAGGTTATAACAACCAATGAGACCCTCCTACCTAACTTTACACGGACAAACAGGACCAAAAGCTAGATCTCATTAGACACAATGTGAATGTCTCGGGATCTACGACCAGTACTAGTTTGTTAGAAGAAAAGAAAAAAAAAAAGAGGTAGAGCGTGGTACTTGCTATGCTTCTTTTTTGGCGTTATGCTCCCTCATTTTAGCTTGGCAATCAAGGGGCTTGTTGTAGCAAGGCTCTCTCCTAGGTGGCAAACCCAAGGAAATTTATGTTCCCCTTTTCTTTGGGTGGCTCCCATAATAATATCAGGGTGATGCCCTTTATCAACTATTATATATGGCTTTTTGGTCTTTGATAGATGTCGTGGCTCGTTGGGAGCATGGCTTCATTGTAACTTTTTCTGGTTTTTAACATAATCCACTTACTATTGTGAGTTTCGAAAAAAAAAAGGGAGGAAGAAGAAGGAAAGTAGGTCTCTAGAAGGGGAGAATACTTTTCCTATTGTTGATTCTTAGTTTTAGTTTTGTAAACGGAAAGTGAAGCTTGAGGTGGAAACTTGATGGTAAGAGAAGGGTTGGGCACCCAAAAGGGGGGGGGGGGGGGGGTGTGTTTCCCCAATTGATTTTTTTTCTCGCTCTCTCTCATACTCGGAAATGACAATGGCTTGAGAAGTTAAAGGACAAGTTTTAAAGGGGGACTTTTTTTGGGATTTCTTTTCCTCTTGCAAACTTTTTGAAAGCACGATTGACTTTTGAATTTTGAATTTGAAGAAGGCAAAGAAGTAGGTAAAGCAGCAAAGACGACACACATAAGCCCTCAAAACTGGAGTATGTACGTGACTTTGAAGATCCAAATAAGCAAGAGAAGTTGGCGATGTTAAGGCGACTATAGTAGCTAGGGGAAAGAGCAAGGTGGGAAATAAGATTACGCCCTCTCTTGGGCTCTCCTTTTGCCCACATCCTAGTTTTTTTCTGTCTTTTTATTTTGATCGTAAAGAACGGAAGGGGTTCATACAACCAATTTGGACCAATTTTTGTAATCAGATTTTGAATTCATTAAGTAGTATAAATTTTGGGGTGAAGGTGTCTTTTGTGCAAAATTTCTTGTGTTGAGCATCTTCTCTCTCTCTCTTTTTACCATAGCCAGAGGCCCCATGCCTTCTTGGCTCACCTCTCGAACCCCCGATCCCCCAACATCTTTGGTGAGCAATGCAGTAGATGATGCAGCATTTTGGTGCTTTCATACAACAACAACAACAAGTTCCCGAAGAGCAATTTGGTTTGAATGAATAGGTACAAGCAAATTTATTATGATGATTGATCAACCAAATGAAGTCGAGATAACGTAGGCAAAAGTGGACAAAGTGGTGGAAGAATCTATAGATAAGGTTTATGCTGAAAGCGGAATGTTTGATGGCCACGATAGTGACAAATACCTTGCATGCTATAGGTTATAGATGGAACGTAAAGGTGTTTTGATTAAGTGCATGATCAAAGAATTTGAGCAATCAATTAATAGCTCCAAAAATTGTGTGAGCAAATAAAGGGGTTGAAAGCTAGGAAAAAACTTAGGCTACCAGAATCCCCACAACGAAAGAGAGGGCAAAAATGATTGTACCTAACCCAAGCTAATACGAACCTTGTCAATTTTTGAAACTATGTGCTCTCTAAACTTTCTGTGATATATGGCCATCAAATGAAACTAAAATGATGCCGCCAAAACCTAAATTTAACCCACTATTCAAAGGCCTTTGCCACAAGAAAAGAAGTACATGGCGTAGTATGTGGAAACTTGAAAACGGTTTGCACTTTTGAATGACCCTCAAAACAAGAAGTGCAAGCAAATTTTGTGGTGGAATTATCTAGAGGAGCTTGCAGAGCCCTTAGTGGTTGAGTAATCACCTTGTACAAGCGTAAGGTTGCAAGAAACCATCCTTGGTTGGGTTGGGTCGGGTGCCCACAAGCTATGTGTCCCTTAAGGAACTCCATGGTTATGACAAAACGCATACGATCCAGAGAGATACAGTCTTGCTTGTGATAGCTTGTAGAAGTTGTTTTAGCCTTTGCGATGACATAAGCAAAATCTAAGCGGCTTCCCAAGGTGACGACTTTCAACAATATTCCATTTGAATGTGCTCGTGCCATATAGTGATGAGGGTCAACTACCTTGCTTTTGAAGGACCATTGCAAGCTCTAGCTGCCGTCATGCCTTAGGTCTGTATATTCCAGCATATCAAGCAATCTCAACCGTCCATTACATTAGCAGGACAGGGACAGTGCAATCAACAAGATTCCACCAATGAAATTCACTTAGAGAAAATTCCAACAAACCATATCACACAAACAAAATTCTAGCCAATCAAATGCAAGATTAGAAAAAGATTACAACACCTTAGTGATTCTAAAATCATATTGGGCATGACGGTTGGGAATCTCCCTCACCCCCATTGTTCCGAGACACAAAACAGGCTCGGCTCCCGTCTCTCCTTTTCTGGCCCGGAACAATGGGGGTCGGGAAGATTCCCCACCTCGTATCCGTTCTAGAATTGTGTCTCATGTAAACTTAAGTGATATTTGATAGTCAAGTGAAAATAAAACAATGCCACCCAAAACTCATAACACATTGCATGCTTAATTGCAAAGAAATGAGAAGCATACCTTGGAGCTTCAAGGTCCAAAGAAGATGCAGGTAATGTAAGTCCACCTCTCAAGAAAATAGCATTGGCAAAAGGATGATCATCGTAGAAAATAAGCTTCTAAGAGGAATAGAAGTTCATCCTTGGCTTTGTCCTCGATTAAAAAAGGAAAATGAAAACCTGCAAATAAAATTAATGTTTTCGAGAAGCAAAGTCACCTCTTTGAAACTCCTTTAGCCGCAACCACTACCTGCTTTTTGTACCATAGCCAATGGGACCACTTGCAGTGGCTCCCTCTTCTTTGAGCCGTGCTTGAGCTTTGTTAAAAAAAACTTGTACAACAAAAGAAATATTGTAGACATACACCAAAAATATAGCAAAAATCAAGAAGCCAGCATTGACTTTGAAGCTTCTTAGATCTTTGTAACTACTTTGAGAAATTGGTGTTGTTTTTTTAATTTAAAATGACGCATGCAAAAAACCTCCGGATGTGAAGAATCACTTGTGTACAAAGTCACAACCTTCCTTCAATTAGCACTCATGATGTTATAGGGTCAGATCAGCATCGAATCCGGAAATGAGCCAAGCTTTGGTTGCTACTATGCGAAAGAAAATTAAAATAGAGAGAAAAATTTATCTCCAGCTTATCGACATTACCTCTCTGATGATTCAAATCTTCTTCAAATAAGTTTCAAAAGAAGTTATTAAACTATGAGAACCTACTTTGAGTAGGGTAGGTGGCCAAAACAAGCACTAGCCAAACTATATGGCCGCTTGCTTGTGAAGACCTTCAAGGTATTGAGTATGGAGGGCAACTGACAATGCGCAATAATAGAGAAGAAGATGTATTGTGAACTAGGAGCCCTCAAGGGTGGTGACGATGAAACAAAACCTATAGAAAACACCATTGTGTAATATGCCATGATTGAAGTCAACCACCTCCTTCTCCCTTGCTTAGTGGCCATACCCACACAACTTTTAGTGCAAAAAAATAGCACAATGCTAAAATACATAGACGGCTTTCCTGCCCACAGGATTCACAACCTGACCTTTGATACCGCAGTGAAGATAGAGGGGAGCTCTTCTCCACCCAAAGACCTCCTATTATAGGCCATTGAACCTATCTTTAGGAGACCCCTAAACATAGCATGCTCAGTTGGCCTTGCCCAGGAGTCGTGTCCACGCCCTACTCTTGTCCTAGCAAAGGACTCTTTCGCTCTTTTTTTTTCTTTTTTTTTTTTGGGGGGGGGGGGGGGGGGGGGGGGGGGGGGGAGAGAGAGAGAGAGAGAGAGAGAGAGAGAGAGACCCATGGGACCAAATGCAAAACATAACAACGGTTGTTTCAAAGTGAAGACGTGAGATACATATCAGTTAGGGATTGAGGGTCCATCAAAAAAAGGAAAGCACATAACCCAAGGAGGGGCAGGTGACAGGAGAGCCTCTTTGGGAGTATTAAACTCTTGAATGATGGCTTTATCACCGCGGTAGACTTCTCATTTACCTTGTTTGCAAGCTTCATGCAAATTCTTAAGCTCACTCTTTTTATTCTCGAGTTGAGTCACGGTCAACTCCTCAGTGATCAGAGAGAGAGAGAGAGAGAGAGAGAGAGAGAGAGAGAGAGAGAGAGAGAGAACTTGACACAAGGCAAGAGAAAATACTCAATGAGAATAAAAAAATGAACCAAAGAATATACAAGATGGTGGCTTATATAGCCCCAATGAGGATGCAAATGGCCTCACTGTGTCACTGAATAGTGACTAAGCGATTGTGTTAGGTGCAGAGTGCTAACATAGAGAAGTATTCCATAGAGCTAACAAACCCCTACTTATAAGGTGATTTTAACCTATGAGGTGACACATAACTCAAAAGAGGTGATCTATTGGGAAAAAGAAGGTAGGAATGCTAGCATAAACTCCTTAGGCCTAGAGGTGATGATGCACCAACATAACACTAGATTAACTATCCATGTGCGGCTCAAAGGCTTATCAAAAGCCAACATGGCTTAGAGGTGATAATGCACCAACATAACACTAGATTGACTATCCATGTGCGGCTCAAAGGTTGATCAAAAGCTAACGTGGCTTAGAGGCATGTGTTTTGGATGTTCACAGGTTGGGCCACACATGTCCTAGGCACACTCAAAGGCTAGTATTATATTATAGTATATATTAGTTATAGATTTCCACTTATAGGAGAGGCATTTTAGTTCAAATCTTAGAAAAAACTATAGGTTTATGAAGAAAGAGGCGTAATTTAATTCCAATCCACAAACTCTGTAAAGGGTTTTTTTCTTATGCTTTGATTGCACGTGATATAGAGGATTTCATAAGCTACATCCTTGGAGGTGAAACTCATCACTTGAAATGCTACAAACTTCTATAACTGAAAAGATTAAACAACAAAAGCAAGCAAGGCAGAGAAATTTATATACGTTTGGAAGCCAAGGGAGGGACAAGCCTTAGAGATAAGACAAGTTTAGACGTGTAGTCAGGTAGGGTGCAAATAAGTTGAGAATTGGCTTGCTACTATGCTCATTAGTATGGAAAAACTTGGTGTAGTCAACTAGGATGCAAAAAAGCATATAAATGGTTTTCTTCTAGCAATGGAGTGAGAAAAACCAATCCTCCTCACTTTGTTGTCAATACACCGAATAGTCCTAGTAGCACACCAATTGTCAACTTGTTTGCAACCTGGTGGACTACACATGTCTAAAGTTTTGTTGTCTTTATGGCTCGCCCCACTTCATTGTTAACACCCCAATAATCATAGTAACAAACCAAGTCAACTTTTTTGAATGCTAGCTAACTACCCATGTCAAAACTTCCATTGTATTGATGTTGCCCCTCCCTTGGCCTTCAAACGTGTAGCTTGATCTCTATCTTGCTTGCTTCCCTATTTGAAATTCATGTGCATCCAAGTTTGTAGCATTTCATCAATGGAATCCCCATCATGAAACCTTTACACGTAAAAGTTATTAGGTCACAAATGACCCTTTTTTTTTACATACTAGTTTTTTTTTTTTATAACCCTTCTACTTACATGTTATGAGGTGATAAAATGACCCTTTATTTTGAAGAGCATACCGAATTTTTTTCAAAAATGCAATAACAAGTTTATTGTATAAATGTAATCAAGCCAATTCTCAAAATTTATCAAATAACATACCTATAATTTGAGCTTACATTGTTGTTGGGGGAGCAAATCACACCACCTATAAAGTGCATGCAACACTACCTAGATCAACATAATGTCAATCGAGGACATAAATGACACGATAGGCGCACAGAGGCAATCTCTATAGCTTGTCAGGCTGAGACCATCCCACACATACAACACTTTGGAAGGGCAACTAAACAAAAATCAGGAATCTCATTGCTCTCAACTACACCACCCAAACCCACATACACACAAAAGAAAGGAAACTCACCAAACCATACCAGAATTGTACGAAACTTAAGGAACACAATCCCCTCACTAGGATACACCTGTCTCAAAGCCTCGACACTCAAAATCCTCACTCCAAACCCATCTGTGAAAAACGCATATGAAGACAGACCAAGATTTTGAAAGTGCCCGAAATTGAAATGTATGAGTACCTATGCGTAACTCATGTCGCCACGATTCTAACGACTACTTGCACGTAGAAAACAGACATCGTTTGATACACTTACAACCACAAATAGCTCGTAGATGCATTAGCGCACGTGCTCTGTTTGCGTGGAATGCTTGGTGTTGTTGCATAGCTCTCTCTGAGCCTATCACAATGGTGCAATTGGATCTCCAATGCAATGAGCGAGCACGAAGTAGAGTCATGATGAGGCTCACGCTCTCTCTCTTCCTCTCTCACACACAGCCAGCAACAACTCAAAACCTTGATTATAATAAAGTTCTCTTTACAAAATGACCTAGGTACCTTATAAGGCTACCATAGGTTAAACCAAAAATAAAGTTCAATGGGTCAAATGGCTTTGTATTTACAATCTGGAAGTATCATCGCACTCCGGCTTCTGCAATGAGAATAGCTACTCATTAAAAATGATTTTTTTAACCATGATCCACATCATTTCATAACTCTCAAAAAATAAGACTTTGGTACGGAAATTGAGTTATGCCGTATTGTTGATCCATGGGTCAATACTCCCCCCCTCCAAATTCATGTCGTCCTTGACATGACCTGATTATCAATGCCGGTGCGGTCTTTGTTGTCGTTTTTGCTTTGTTTGCTTTACTGCTTGTACATTGTCTTTTGGATACCTCTGCAAAGTTTTCGCTAGAATCTCTTTTGATGTCCAAGTGCCTATTGGCCTTACTATAACTTTAGGAATGACTTAATGCTTTGAGTCTTCAATTGTCTACCTCTTGTGTCAGCTCTTCTTCATTGGGGACTACTTTGTTCCTGCATCAAGGTGATCAAAGTCTCATTTGCCACTAGTAGCTTATGTGTGCTGTGTAAATCATTATATTGCTTCTACTTGATAAATGACTTAATGAAAGCATGAGAAACCCAAAGTTAATTTCCCAAGTTAGTAACTTGCTTCAAAAGAGCCTTATCTGACATCATTCGCGATAGATGACCATCTATGAGCTATCATTGTCCATTTGGCTCCAAAACTCATATACATGATGTACAGGGTATGTAGATGGCTATCATGGCTTCAAATTTGAAAAATTGCATCTGACATTCTAGCCTTGTGCATATGGCTTTGAGAAGTATTGTCATTTTCCTGTATCTTCTTCTCTTTGTACTGTTCAGGCATCTCTTCAGTCTTTTCTTCATCTAGATTATGGAAATTTATTTTTTTCATTTTTTCTCAAGAAAATCTCAAAAAATAACTAAATAAAATTAAAAATCAACTCAATAAAAAGCAAAATCATTCGAATAGAATTCTAAACTCTATGTACATTGTACACATGTCCCTAGGGCCTCATATATGGCTTTTGTCCCCATATTCCTCTTGTAACGCTATTATGATGGCATATAGTCTGAATTTTGTCAAAAAATTATCACAATCAAACGCAAAAATTCAATGCAACTCATAAAACATTGCCCTCTAATATTCATAATATTAGGTTCTCATTTAGAATGCCTTCCCCCCTCCTATTTGGAGTCCTCCTGGATGACAGGGTATCATCAAGGGTATGTGTTGTGCTTGGGCAATTAAAAATTGTGCCAATGCAAGCTTTGTAATGTAGCCGTATTATGCATACACGGTCAATGCATGGAAAAAATTTATGATGTGCAAGATGTGGATATAAGCAATTTGCTTATGGCGAGGCTTCCTATTCTAAGCAATGTGTTGGTCTTTGAAGCTCCTGTGTTGTTTGCTTGACTGGAGGTTGTAGAGAGATTTGGACTTCCTCTTTGGCTGCCTTTGGTTATTTTGCTTTCGAGCTTTTCCTGTGCATTCACTTTATCTTCTGATTAGTAAGCCTTGTGCAGCATGCAATGGTGAAGTGAGCGACTTGCTCCCTTCTAATTGTACTATAACCATAGGAGGAATTGAAAGAATTCAAGCAACGGTGCGGTGACAATAGTATTATTGGTTTCCTTTGGAACCCACTTCTTTGTGATTACTGGTTGTTTCTCTTAACGATGCTCATTTGGGAACCCATAATTGTCCCTACTTCGTTTGTCTTTGAAGAGACTTCTTTGAAATCCACCTTATCTTTGTGTGAGTCATTAGCGATCTTTGCTTCAACCCTTGCATGCTTGGTTGGGAACGGGATTCAAACTTTGGGAGTTGATACTTTAACCGTTTTGGAATCCAAATAAACTCTTAACATATTTGTGCTTTAATCCATTTCTTTGGAACCCAATCTGATTTGCAAAATCTTGCAACTTTGTGATTTTCTTAGCCGCTCTTGCATACTTCGATTGTTTTCCTTTTGGCATTGGATCTTGTGATTTTTCATCAAAGATATTCATCTTTGTGATCCATACCTGCTTTTGGCTGAATTGGCTCTTTGGTATCCAGATTTGTTAAAATTTTTGGCTCTGACTTGTTGTTCTTTTCTTTTGGCCTTCTATGGTTGTTACGAAAGCTGCTAGTGATAGTGATGTCATGAGTTCCTGGTAGGAGATGTCATAAGAATCATCACTATCATTACTATCCGCAACAAGGTTGATATCTTGCACTTTCCCTTGGTGGTTTGGTTGATTATGGAAAGTTATTATCTGTTTGCTCTCGGATTACAGTTTCTGGAAGGAATTTTCTAGCACATTGTTAGCTCGTTGACATGTTCGTGTTCTTCTTGACTGAGTCTTTTCTTCGTGTAGAAGAGCTACGTATGAGGATGCTTGTTGCAGTTGCGTCACCACCAGGGATTTTGGAATCCACTTCTGATGTTTATTCTTGTAGTGATGACATTGGGTCCTAAATATTTGATCTGAATAATCATAAAACCGTGCATTAGTTAAAGTGTCATTCATGTCACCTGCTGGGTTGTCTGGGTGGCATCTTCTTGAAGCTCCAACTGTTCTACAAAGTCATAGGACTTGTCTTCTTCTTCGTCTTTTAATTCGCCACATTCTTTTGTTTGATCTTCATTTCATGAACTTATTGATGCCTGGTACTCTTTGTTTTCCAGGATCACACTCACAGCAAAGTAAGGATTTCGACATCCAAGCCATCTTTATCTCAAAACTTTGTTGTTGGATCATCTTGAATAGTGCACACATCCAGAGTAGCCAAGATATGTTCCCATTCAAATGGCTCTAAAGCTTCTTTAGGAAATGGTTATGGGATATAATCCTTATCTTCGATATCCCTTTCTCGGATACATTCCTCATGCTTTAACTTCCACATTGTGAAGCTCCACACATCCACAATTCTTTAGCCATGCTAAAGTTTGGATCCTGCTATAGTAGTGAAATCAAATTATTCTATAGGGTTCTCGTCACATCCTTGTAACTATGGTCCTTCAAGTTTATCCTTGTCATGGTTTCCATGTGTCTAAGGTAGATATAGTTGTATCCTAAGTCCTAGACCATTTTCAATTGCCACATGAATGGTCTTCCCAATATTATGTCGTAATTGTTCTTCTTACCAAAGTCAACAATAGGAAAGGTATGCTCATATTCAATGCCACAAGAAGTAACAACTACTTTTTCTAGCTTTCCGACAGGCTTTTCCATGTGTCCATCTGCAAGCTGTGGTTTCATCCTGGTAGCCCTCACTGATGGCTTTCCCCATTGTTTCCAGATCTCTCTTGTTGTGATGGCAACACTAGCTCCACTGTCAAGGATTGCCATGGTTTTTACACCTTGGAATTCCACAAGAAGAGGGGGTGTTTCCATCTTCTCCCTCATAGTACTCACCTACCTTGTTCAATGGAACTAGCTTAGTGTTTAGTTGGGGCATTTCAAGCTCTTCGATCCCGCCAAATTTCTCTAGAAATTTTTCCACAGTAGTCCACATGTTTGGTCTTATTCTGAGAAACTCGTCTAATGTTATCGTGCAGGTGACTGGGGTAGATAGAATATCTATTAACCCTTTTGAATTGATGACCTTGTTGGAAGTTGGTCTTTGTTGTGCTCTCCCATATAGGACGTTAGTGTTCTTAGCAAATGGGGTTGACTATCCATAGACTGTACAGATCCTTTGTCTCCCCAATACGATTGCACTTCTAGATTCATTTGAAACTCAGTCTCAATTTCCTCTATTGGGGAAGAAACACTCCTCTTCCATCACCAGACTGGTTTACTCGTCTACTTAGCTCATTGGCTTCATTGACCTCTCTGACTTGTTTCCACAATTTGTCAAGACCATATATTTCTTTACAACCCTCAGGTATAGCTAGGTGAAATCCCTTGAAAGAGGTATCCATGGTATTCAACACTATCCTTGGTTCTAATGCTGGATCCTTGAGCTTTGATGCGTACTCGTGACTGGGATCTGGCTCTATTCATTCCTAGTTTGGTGGGATTTCTGGTGTAGGTGGGACAAGAATCACATCTTATGGTTTTCAAACTAGTGGTTCTAGTAAAGCTTGGGATGTTTGAATCATTTTCTAGCATATTTCAAGCCTTTGCTTTTATAGTTCCACATAGGGATATGTCATCCACCTCTGTTCTTGGGTTTGGTTGTTTTTGAGCTGTGTGTCATAGGCCTTTTAAAGGGCATCTAATGGCTCATTAACCTTCTCGACCAATACTGATCTTCCTGAACTAGCATTTCTTGGTTTCTCTTTCGTGGATGGTTCTTTTGGAGGTTGAGACGTCTGCGTAAGAGAAGGTGCAACCCTTTCCTCATGTTGTATTATCTTCTCTTTAGCTTGGGTAAGCTCCTCAGCTAGGGATTTCTTCTCTCGTTCCCTACATGCTTTCATCCTAGCCTTTCTAGCTTTCCAACTATTCTGTTTGCTCTTGGTATTTTGACTAGGTGCGTTGGTCTTTGGTTCACCTATCTCTGGACTCATGTCAGTTTTTGTTTTCTCTATCTCTAAGTTCTCATTAGCTTCCTTTTTAGTTTGCGCTTGCGTAACTACGTGAACTTGTATGGCGTTTTTGTTTCCAAGCTACTCGGTAGCTAAACGATTCCTGAGACATTTGTTGTGATCTTTTTTATTTGGTTTGGGTTTTTTTGATAGTTGGAGATCAAGTGAATGACACCCCAAGTGATCTCTATATGAGGACATTGTTTGACCAAGTGGTTGTCACAGCTTTTGTGACAATCCATCTCTGGTTGAGGAGCTTCTTCTTGCATTTCCTCTTGGCTGTAAACAACCTCTAACCTAGCTAAGCCGCTATTCAAATGAACCGCAATGTCCTTTCGTCCATCTCATACCTTCTTTCTTCAGGTCGAAATGCAAGAGGTGGAGGTTGTACCGGCCTCACCACTCCATGTGTTTCTCTCATCTTCTATCACTTCAAAGGGCAGTACCCGGTTTGGTTGTTACAATACATTGCAGTTGGTACTAGCGCTTGTTTATTAGATGCTTCCATCATCGGTGTGTATCTCATATCTATAGACATTCTAGCACTTGGCAGTGGAGGTTATTGTCCTAAGACATGTTGTGGCCTTGAAACTCCTGCAGGACTTGGCACATTCTTCGTAACATATCTAGGTGGAGTAGATGCTACTGGAATAGGTTGTACATACCTCCCCTTAGCATATTCCATGCTATAGCACTCTTCCCTTGTGAGGTTTGTCCATTTTCCCCCAATTCCGCACCACTTAGGCTCCCTCAAATTAGACCTTATAAGAGGAGTTAACCTCGTGACTATGTCGTTGATAAACTTTTTCGGATCGATAGGTGTCGCTTGTTTTGCAATGGACTCAGTCATCTGTGAATCACTGTCCTGAGAGGATGTGTCATCCTCTTGATTCTTACAATTCTTTTCTTTATATTCCTCACAATTATCCACCAGATCAAGAGCTTCTTTGATCAATTTTTTAAGCATCAAGATCCTTATCATATGCAGATCCTTTTGAAGGCCCGCATGTCTCATTCCCTAGATAAAGATCAGCATTAGTCGTGACTACATAGGTAGTTCTGCTCTTGGACAGAATTTGACATATCTCTTCAGCCGTAATGCTGCTTTTCATACTGATTCACCCTCTTTTTATTTGAATCTATGGATTTGTGAGATCGTATTGTGAGCTATGTCTTTCTGTGAGAATTCTTCGATGAATTCCTCAAACAGCTCGTCTAGAGTCTCAAAATCCCGTCTTTCCACTGAGTCAAACCATATAGCCACGTCATCTTCCAGAGTCAGTCCAAATCTCGCAAACCATGTTGCAAAATCTGAAACTTCCTCTGCTCTAATTACTCTTCTGAAAGTCGTTACCTGATCTCTCGGATCTTTATCTCTAGAGTATTTCTTGTTTACCAATTTATAGACTTGGGACAGTCTAACTCGCCGATTGTCTACAAGTCTAACCATAGACTCTCCCAATCCTTCTCTAGTTATCGCTCTAGGAGGGAATCTAGGTTGCTCCCTTTTTGGAAATTTCATAGGAATTCTTGTGTTTGGTGGGGATATCTATGGTTCTTCATTGACCAAATATCCACCTATTTTGAATGCAGTCTGTGGATTTGTTCTTTCTACAGCTTTGTATTCTTGTCCGTACTCGTCAACAACTACAGATTTTCATGAACAATTGACTCCATATGTATAGACATATAAGAGCTTGTAATCAGTCAGCTCTTCTAGGTATGGATTTGAGCACCTATAAAGGTTGAATGCAGTTTGTGGATTTGTTCTTTCTACAACTTTGTATTCTTGTCCGTACTTGTCAACAACTATAGATTTTCATTAACAATTGACTCCGTATGTATAGACATATAAGAGCTTGTAATCAGTCAGCTCTTCTAGGTATGGCTTTGAGCACCTATAAAGGTTGAACTTACTGCCGTCAATGTATCTATGTAGTCATTCACTCCCATGATCTGTCATCCAAAATCTCTCAACAAAATTGGTTTTTATCAAGTGCAAGTTTGGAAGATCCATTATGGGAGGATGCTCCTCCATCGTTAGGATCCCGAAGCTTGTATAAGCTGAG
The DNA here is from genome assembly GCF_014529385.1 of Adiantum capillus-veneris. Lineage (NCBI taxonomy): Eukaryota > Viridiplantae > Streptophyta > Polypodiopsida > Polypodiales > Pteridaceae > Adiantum > Adiantum capillus-veneris. The sequence continues at coordinate 122,637 of NW_028221399.1, read as the reverse complement.
TTTGAATCTAAAGAAGACATGATTTCTGGGCTTAACAACTCTAATTTGATGTAAGAAGATTTATTCCAACGTGTTCAAGTGCTTCGGTTAGGAAAAAGTTGAAACTATGTCCAAAACCGCGATCGTTTCCTTACAATTCTCTCAAATTGTCACTTTTAGACATCCCTAACTTTCGGATGCATTTTGCGGCCTTAAATGACGTTTTTTTGAATACTGACCAACAATGAATAACCCCAAGGTATTTTATTGTTGTTCAAGGCTTGCACTAAGTCTTGTAGAGCTACTCTTGAGCTTTGTTTTGATAAAAAAAAGTTTCTTAATCCAATACCGGGAGCTCAAGTTATGGCCAAAACAGTCTTCTATCACATTGAGTCTTCCTGTAGGTCACAACTCTTGTGATTTCAGAGTGTCAACATTGGATACATGCTTTGGTGCACTTATAAGTGTCCAAATTTTGCTTTGAAATGATATTTGGGATTCTAAGGTCAAAAGGAAGTCCTTTGACTAGTCAAAGTTCCTTTATGGTAGGCCTTGCCTTCCAGAGTTAAGCTCGTTTGCAGAGCTCTGACTGCGTCCGGAGTACGCCGTAAGGCGTGAATTCCATCCCACTTGCTAAGAAAGATATTCACTGCATTCTTATTGCGGTCTCGGTCTTCTCCCTTAAAAATCGGTGGTTTGGTGTTTTTCAACAATTCATCCACCTCTTTTGTAGTGAGAGTATGCAACGTATCAGCATTTGGGCCTTGCCCTAGATTAGAAGGGCCTTGCCCTTGTGTAGCAACGTGCTCATGCATGTGTGTGTTAGCAAGACCCTTGGACTGCTGTTGCATTAATTGAATTACTGATGTGGATAGTTTAGTAACGTTTGCATTTAAAGCTTTAAAATTTTCATCCATGAATGTCATGCGTGTCTGAAGTGCACGAAATTCTTGAATATCGAGCAATTCGTAAGTGTCATCACCTGCCATAGCGCCGCAGGTACTCTCCTTGAGAGAATCCGGCCGCGGGCCATCATTGGCAGGATCAGGCGTACTTTTCTCAAAATCAAATGTCATATTGATATCCGAATCCATGGCAACACAGTGCGGTGCAAGGAGTAGTCATAAAAAATACCTGAGATTGAGAGCACTCGCAAAGTGTAATTAGCCTTGCTAATTTCGTCAAAATTGATAATATCCCGGTGGAAATCGATTTGAATTGTCCGCCATATACGGAAATCCGCAATTCCTTGGTAGCCGAATCAATTAGACTTGCAATGGTTAATTGATTTTGCAAGGTAATTGTACTTTGAACTCCCATCGGAATGGTTTTCTTAAATCTCTGAGTTTCTGCCGGTATTACGCAGAGAATTAGGCGCTCAAAGTTTGTGCCGGCCGTGTCGAGATGCTGTACCTCTCCGGGCCTTGCCGAATCCGCACACGAGGAAGGGGGTGGGGTACCCCACTGTGGATACCGCCCCTTATTGTTGAAAATTGGGTGTGGCCACTAACCCCCAAGGGGGTTGGGTGCCCGTGTAGTGGGAAATAAACTTCACACAGCGGCTATGGCCGCTCAGAGCAGCGTGCGAGAAAAGAAATCCGCCATGGCCGTCACTGTGGTGAGCTAGGGGCTACGGCCCAGTGTCGTGAAGTGCTCCCCCGCCCAGCGCGCAGCCGTAGAGCCCGCGAGGGGTGATTTTGATGCAGGTCCGCCTCAGTGGCTCCTCCTTGCAAGGGGGGTTTCCCACGGATTGCTTGCCCTGTCGTCCTTCGCACAGGAGAGGTGTTCCACGACTTGGTGACCCCAACATGCAACTTGCTCATGCAAGGTTGTGTGGCTCCCCTCCTCCACGGCTGTGCCTTTCCCAAAAAAAGAACCAAGCTCTTGATACCAATGTTAGACAAGGGGAACTAGAACCTAGGAGTCCACCACCCAACCACCCACTATATAGCATAGCCCCTGGCCCTTTGCCCTAGTTGGACTCCCTTTCCACACTGCCTAGCCCGGCCCTGCCCTTGTCTAGTCCGGCCTTGCCGGTGTCCTGACATACACCACCCAACCCACATACACACAAACGAAAGGAAACTCACCAAACCATACCAGAACTGTATGAAACTTAAGGAACACCATCCCCTCACTAGGATACACCTGTCCCAAAGCCTCTACACTCAAAATCCTCACTCCAAATCCATCTGCAAAAAAATGCGTATGAAGACAAAGCAGATCTTCGAAAGTGTTCAAAATTGAAATCTATAAGTACCTATGTGTAGCTTATGTCACCACAATTCTAACAACTAATTGCACGCAAAAAACAGACATCGTTTGATACACTTAATGACCACAAATAGCTCGTAGATGCGTTAGCACGCTGCTCCGTTTGTGTGGAATGCTTGGCGTTGTTGCGTATTTCTCTCCAAGCCTATGACAATGGTGCAATCGGATCTCCAATGTGATGAGCAACCAGGGAGTAGAGGCAGGATGAAGCTAACACACACTCTCTCTCTCTCTCTTTCTCTCTCACACGCAGCTCAAAACCTTGATTATGATAAAGTTCTCTTTGCAAAATGACACAGGTACCTTATATACTAAGGCCACCATAGGTTAAACCAAAAATAGAGTTCAATGGGTCAAATGGCTTTGTATTTACAATCTGGAAGTGCCATCGCACCTCGGCTTCTTCAACTAGAATAACTACTCATTACAAATGATGGTTTTAACCATAATCCGCATCATTTCATAACTTTCAAAAAATCAGACTTTGGTACGTAAATTGAGTTATGCCATATTGTTGACTCCATTTGGAGGTCCCAATTACAACTAGACGCTCCCCCAAACCGCAAGGTGCTCGTAGAGATGAACCAAGTTTTGCATTATTCTCTCATATACAAGATGGTCATTTTTTAATGATGCAGCCAAGTAGGGTCTCGTGGATTCAAGGATCAACATGTTCAACATCATACACTAATTGAACCAAAGGGCTTGTTCAATCATATTTTTTCTTCCAGCAAGATGCTATAGATTCATAGAATTTTTAGTTTTTCCTTCTAGGACAAGGGCTCCACAACAATCTATTTTCTTATTTATCTTCAAATTATTGGTTCCAATTATTGGTTCTTGTAGCAAAGTGCTCACCATGATTTTTTAGCAAAGTGGTTTCACATGAATGGCTATATAGCCAACTTTTTGATCCCCCATAGCAAGATGGAAATCTCTTTATAGATTTAGGGTCCATACTAATAGCAATTTATTTTATGGTGTAATACATACCATACCTAATTTATGGACTAAGGTAGTCTATTTCGTTCAAATCTTTATTGAAATTTTTGTGATAGGAGATGCCAAATTTGTCTTAAGTTCATCAAATAAAGAGTGGAGGTCAAATTTTTGAGTTGATTTTTAAGTGTAGCATCAAGGATGCTCTATGACATTGAGGAGGATGTGCGAGTATGATGAGTATGATGGGCTCATTGCAAACCAAGATTAAACCCAAAACCTCACATCCTCTCCTCTCTTACCCGCCTTACCTACCCTCCCTTTGTCGCCATCGTCCCCTTGCCTAATCCCCTATCCCCAACACACTCGCACCCAAAACATTAGTGCGCACTCGTTTTCACAAAACACATGTCTTCTTGTTTGTTTTAAGTGTAAGTGTCATTCACACATCACCTTGAATCTCCTATAAGAAAACCAATAGGTCTTTGAAATACATAAAAAGGAGACTCAAGCACGTGAAAAAATATCCAAACATTAAGCTTGCTCCTAGGATTTATGCCGATTTCAAAACCATCCAAAAAATTAATGAGAATGCTTACATGTTGGAATTACCTCCTCACTTCCACATAAGTAATATAAACCACTTAGAGTCAATCTTTACACGGGAAGCACTACCACAAAATTTGGTTTCCAAGCTTTGTGAGCATGTCCACGTGGATCCACACAAAATAATATGGACTGCAAACATTTTTCATTTTCTTCAAAAATAGGAGGTGATGCAATGTTCTCTCTCTCCTATTTTTGATTTCCGATTGCAATGACACAACTGCAAACATTTTTCATTTTCTTCCAAAATAGGAGGAGATACATTTTTCATTTTCTTCAAAAACCTCTCCTCTTTGAAGTTGAAGTAGATTGTGTCATTGCAATCGGATATCTTACAATTTCCACAAGGGACACATCAATGCACCACCCTTTTGCCCTTTTTTGAAATCTGCTTCATCAAATTCCTCCTCGATGTCTTTGACTTGATACAAAAGTCCAGATCCAGCAACATCATAATTGGGGTAATCCCTCAAGTCTTTCAAAAGTCCTGGTGCTTGTAGCTACTCATCTTCCCATCTCTCAAGTGAACTCATTCTCTTTAATTTTTGCCTAAACAATCCATTTTCATGCCCGATCCTCCTTTTTGATAATAATCACAATAAGCCCTTTCCTGGACTCTTGCTCGGTTCTCATGCATTGCTATAACCAGCTCATTTTCAGCTTGTAATTGTGAACATTTTGTCTTTGCTCGTGTAGTGATAACTTTGATCGTTGGTCAAATGTGGGTGTCTCATTAATTGCATCCTTCTTCCACTTTGGTATGTCATGCACACAAAGTCTTGTACCATGAAGGTCTCGAGCTTGATGCTGCTTCTCTGTTTGTGCCTTGGGATCTTCTTAAGGAAGATTCAACTCTTATGGAATCAAGCGTAGTCCTTTGCCGATGGTCTCACAACTTTCTCCTCTTAATATTCTCTATAGGAGAGAATTAGTAGAAGAACATGAGATTTGTGAGGTAGAACATCGGTGCACGAAATGTTGTGAAAGTTTCGCATGTTATACGAAGAGCATCCTACACCATGAGGTTCTTGAGTGAGATACCGCTCCCCCTTTTCTAGCATGGGATCTTTCCAAGGACGATTTAGATCCTTTGGGATGGAATCAAGCATGATACTTTGCTGATGCTCTTCGAAATCTCTCTCCTTTGTGCCTACAACAAATTGAGTAATTGCAACACCACACATATGGCTAATTGAGGCACTTATGAAGCAATGTATGGTTAATTATTCTATAGAATGTTGATCAAAACAAGATAACTATTGCTTTAATCTAGCATGAAGCTCTTAGATTTTGGATCTTGAAGCCTATTGGCAATCAAAGCGTGAAAGGGCCCATGTTAGTATGTCTTTTTTGAAGCGTTCATAAATGTACAACAGCTCTTTCAACTCTTTGTAAAACCATGCAAATATATTTCTATACTCTTTAACGGTCTTGATCGAAATATCTTTCTCTTCAAGAGATAAGTTAATCACTCTGTATGTTCGCTTAAGATCTACACTTGGCAAGGTTAGGTCTATTTGCTTAGCATTTTTTGAGCCATCATAAGATTTCTTAAGCCTTTTCAACTCTCTTGAACCACAATCTTCTTATCTTGAAGCGTATACAGTTTGTAATGAGATGGCAAACTATACACGCTTGTACCTACCTGGCATGCCCATGATGCTGTTCTTGAATGTGCGCAAAGGAGAGATCCCAAGAGAAATGTTTACGCTTTGCGAGAGCAGATAATCACGGGCGTGTTACCCCATTAAATAGCTGGCCTAATTTTTACCAGCTTCCGACTCAAAACGATTCTTCTTCGTCCATTCGTATGCGCTGTGCGAGCCCTAGTTAGTTGGCATCGCGAGAACTCGTATCGTGCGTGCGTGATCTCCAGGAAGAGGAGGAGGAAGAAGAAGAAGGAGGAGGAACAGGAGGTAGATGCAGAAGCGCTGAAGACAGGAGACGTAGCCGAAAGCATGGAGCTCTTGCGGTCTCAGCTCGCGAAAGTTAGGATTCCAGAGCCTTCCAACCGCATCTACAAACAGGAGTGCTGCATTTCCTTTGACACCCCAGTGAGCTTCAACACTCTCCTTGCTTTTCTTTTTTCAAAACATGAAGGTCACATTTTAAAAGAAGTATTGCATTTTTTTCAAACCCACTGATGTAATTATATGGCATTTTGGAACGACTAGAGTGGAAAATTACATGGTTGACTCCAAAGCTCTTCATCTTTATTTGGTTCCCTTGCATGTTGTATCTCAGTTTTGATTAAATTCAACAAAAAATTGGGGAATAAATCATTCATAACATTTAAGGATGGGATAGTAGTGGTATTGACATGCGAGAGAAAGAAATTGTCACCGATGCTTTGCTACACTCCCTTTTAAACCTTCACATCTTTATTGGTTTGGTTATTGCGTGCCATGCTAGATGTTGAATGATGCTTGACCTAATGGTAGAGCGAGCAACAATTTGCAACCTTTGCTTAGAAGATTTCTTAAAACTTGTTACATGCAATACTTATTGGGTCGCAAACGTAAACAACGAGATATATTTTTACATGCACACCTTTTGATTGATCCGTATTTCTCTATCTAGTGCATACACCTTGGACAAGATAATTCTTGGAGGTCTATTTGACGAAATGGCTACCAAATTACTTATGGTGTATTGAATATGGTTATCGAATTGCTTGAAATTATAGAAGCTCTTTTGGATTGGGCATAATTTGCAAGTGTTGAAGAAGTCAAATATCTTTTCACGGTTGTCTTGAAATCATGTCTCATCTTTCTTTCACTTTTTTTATAGCGTGATTATTTCACAGATAATGTTTAAGATATGAACACACTTAACATAATCAGACTCCCTATGCTCTTGCTAGAATTCCTTCAAGTGTTTTTGGCCCAATAAGAGTAAGACATCTAGAATTTTTGCGTTGGTGATTATGTAGAAGTCCTTTTCGTTGTAAGCTCCAAAAGCAAAAGCTTCAACATAAAATTCTGTAAAATGAATCAAGGTTTACTATATTTGATGTACGGATCTATACCATATTGTACGGCGTACTGTACAACGATTTAAAATTCCCCTCTTGTGTAGCTTCTTGCTCTACCACGCTCATAGCATTCACTTGAGGGGTAGGGCTAGAAGTTGAAGCAGTAGCGGATTCATTTTTAGATTCTTTCTTTGTACAATCCTTTTTCATGTGACCTATTGTGTGACAAAAAAACATCTACGTTCCTTTGCATACAATGCTTGTTCTTTACTTAATTGACCACCTACGATTCGTTGAGCAACTTTCTTATCAGGTTTGAGTTTAGGTTTATCAGATTTCCTCTACCCTTATCCTTATCTTTGTCACTCTTAGATTGAGATGTAGATGGAGAATTAGATTGAGAAGACAAATTTGGAGAGTTCTTTTTATTGTTACGATTCCCATTAGAATTTTTGTCCTTGTCTTTAGAGGAGTTAGTAGAGGAAGAGGTACCATTACCGTAGGCTGCCTTGAGCTTACCCTTGTGCTTCATTTCTTGAGTTGAGCCAAGCCTATCGCCTCTTGTAATATCTTTGGATCACCGGCTTCCATGTCAAACTTGAACGTGTGGTCAGTTTGAACGAGCGGTCCAATCCAAAGAGAGAGGCCTCCAACCTTTCCTCATCCGATTTCCTTAATTGTTCACCTAATTGGGACACACAATTAGCATACGACATCAGAGTTTTACCTTGTTGAGACAAAGCCCAAAAATCCTCCTTCAATCGCTTCAGGTGTTGTGGAGGCAAGAAGCGAGTCTTTAGATCCTCCTCGAACTCCTCCCAACTAAGCTCGAGAGGGGGAACGCGGAGAGACTCAGCATGGGCCCCCTTGTGGGTGTCCTCCATCTACATATCCTTCCAGGTGATAGCATCACTCATGAGATGCATGGAAGCCAAGAGAACAAAGTTATTATTAGACTTTTTAACAACAAAAAAATAAGATGTAAATTGATGCAACCAAGAATAGATGACAACCACATCCATCTTACCGTCATACTTATTGAACGTAATCTTCTCGAGAATTGGTTCGTTGATGGTTTGTGTAGCATTGGTCGCCTCTGCGATGGTCTTGGCAAGCTTTGTCATAATCCGGCTACGATGGGGAGGAATCGGATTGAATCGCAAGAGAGGTGATGAGATCACGTATGAGTGCTCTCTCCTGCCGTCTAGCCTCCGTGACTGTCTCACGCTATCATAAACTGTTGATGTGTCAAGACACTAAATACCGATTGGGTTAGGGCTCCCCGAGCCTAACCCTAGCCAACTTGCAGATCTTGGCTGAGGGGCCTAAACCCTAGAAGAACAAGAAGAAGAAAAAGACTTACCAACTTGTAGATCCTCGGCGAGTGGACCTAATCATCAAAGCTTATGGCACCCCATCCGATGGGGCCTAAAATAAAGCACACACACTCATAGAAGAATTATGTAGCCAATTGATGACGTGGCACGATTGTATGGATCTTTCGCAAGTGGCGTTCACTGTCATGCCGCATTGTACGGACTTCTGCGAATTGCGTTGGCAAGTAAGAAGTGACAGATTGTATGGACAACCATTAGCGCTAGATTTTGGGGAGACCATATGCTTTTATGTAAATTGCTTTTAGGGCCAAAGGCCTTTAAATATGACTTGAGGGCTCACCCTTTGGCATCCTACCACGTGGTGACTCGAGGGCTCGCCCTCGAGTCTTTGGCATCTACTACGTGGAAGGTGCAGAGGAGTGCTGTCTGAGTTGTACTGAGTTGAAGCAATATAAAGTAATACTAAAATGGATGCTAGGGTTTGGGACTAGTGCTCTCTTGGGGTGGAACTCAGCCACTTTGTGTTTTGTGTGTCGTGCATCTCTTTCAATTCAATTGTTTTGACGTGCTAAAAGTCTGATTTAGTCTGTTCTTTTCACTTGGCACGGGGTGCGGACTCTTTACCGTGGTATCATAGCTCCAATTGTGTGCTTTTTTGAAAGCATACCGATATTACCAAGAACAAACACATCATGATGGCGTTTTTGGATTCTACAGAGTACCTGCAGTTTCTCCTCGACAAGCTCCTCGACATACGTTCGCGGCATTCTCAAGAGAATCTCCCGATGGTGCAAAGTTTTCAACAGTTCTTGAACTACATTTTACCCCCTCTGATGCCCCAGGTGATACCATCCCCTTCGGCTGTCACAAACTGTTGACGTGTCAAAGCCTAAAGAATGGAGCCAACTTACAGATGCCGGTCGAGGGGCCTAAACCCTAAGAAGAACCCTAAGAAGAACAAGTACAGAAGAAGAAGTCATACCAACTTAATAATTTATAGGGGCCCCGTTCGATGGGGCTCCAAGTGACATAAAGATTAAAATAAAGTAGGACCTGCAAACTGCATGGCAGTTTTTTCGAAAATTGCACTGACATGATGATGTGGCAGGCTGTACGGATCTTTGCGTTTTGCGCTGGCTGATGATGTGGCAGGCTGTATGGATTTCCGTAAATTACGCTGGCAGCTTTTTGGCATTGCTTTTAGACCAAATGCTTTTGATTATGAAGGCTTTTCACTGTAAACTGCTTTTGGGGCCTAGGGCCTTTAAATATGAGGTTAGGGCTCATTCTTTGGCATGCTTCCTGGAGAAGGTGCAGAGTCTGGAGTACCGGCTTGTACTGTGTTGATGCAATATAAAGAAATACCGAAAGGGGCGCCAAGGTTTGGGGCCAATACTCTCTGGGGTGGAATTCCACCACTCCATGTCGCGTGTCGTCTCTCTCTCTCTCTCTCTCTCTCTCTCTCTCTCTCTCTCTCTCTCTCTTTCAGTTCAGTTGGTATTGAAGTGCTAAAAGTCTGTTCTTTTCTATTGGCACGTGGTGCCTGTCTTGTGACAATTGGTACCAATCAATTATTTAAAATAGAACGGGTAAATTTTTCCAGTGTTGTTTGGGAATTTATCTGTGTTTGAATAGTATGATAAGTAGAACAATAGCCGGACGCAGCACATAATAGTTCAAAACAAGCACATGAATAAGATGGTGTCCCTAGTTTGCTTAGAAAAAACTATAATTAAATATTTTTTCGGTGGCCGCCCAAAAGTGGCTTGCCGGACATAGTGGAAATACGACTCGGTGGGAACTGACAGACTTAGACGGAGAGCTACGAAATTGGCCGGGTCAATAATCCCCCAGATTGACCAGAAAACTAGGGGTTAATGCCAGTTTTTGAATGTAAAGGTTAAAAAACCTTTTAAATTCAGTGGCCGGACAGTATGAACGAGGTCAAATTTTTAAACATTAAAATAAGGCTTAAAAACTCGACATATGGCGTAGGATTTAGAAAAGGCCAGCGTGGGCAGCATGTGAGCAGCTCTCTCTCTCTCTCTCTCTCTCTCTCTCTCTCTCTCTCTGGCACCATCTGGCAAAAGAAAAACATGCGCTAGGCCTATAAGAGGCTAGCGCTATCTATTGGCACAGGTCTGCAGTAGTTTTCGAGACACAGAGAACACTCTCTCTCTTAGTGCTCTATTCAGCCCTCTCTCTCTCTCTCTTTAGCCATCTCTTGCTGAGAGCCCCTTTGAGAACAATGCGGAGCCTACACAGCTTGTGGCGAAGGTGCAAGGCAAGCCATAGAGCTTGTGTGTGTCTTTGTGGGGAGTAGACGCACTCAGACAAGCACGGTATTGGCTGTCTACACGGAATTTCAGCATTCCGACGATGTCCATAAGTAATTTTCAGCCACGAAACACTCGAGAGGATACCACCTACGCTAGTAGATAGCAGCAGAAACTTCTCCCGTGCAGAAGGATACAATATGAAGAAGAAATAGCTGTTCACTGCTATAGGTATGATGAATTTCAGCGAGTAGGCTTACGAATTTATGCACTTGTATACATCAGAATTATATCCCGGATATGAACAATGTATGCCGTTTCGGTTTTATGTGCTTGAAACGAGTTGGAAACAATAAGACAAATCTCCTTCAAGGGGGGGGGGGACCAATACATCTTCTGGTCCCTAGTGCTGTGTCCTTTCTTTTATGTCATTTTCTCATAATATCTTGTGCAGAAGAATGTCTTGTGAAAAAGTGAAATTAGCTTTAAAGTATTAAGTACACTCTTCCGTTTCTGTGACAATGGTATTAGAGCAAGGTCCTCTTGATTCCTTTCTCAAGGAGAGACGGTCCATGGCGGAACAATACCCGTCATGGCAGGACACGTAGAAGAGCTTGAGTGGCTCAAACAACAGATGACAGAATTACAGACCGCTCTCGCTCAGCTAGAAGTGCAGAAAGTGCTTAAGATCCTTGAAAAAGGGAAAGCAAAGATGGTGGAAGAGCCACTTCAAAATCCCCCAGTACCAACTCAAAGTTCAAACTTAGGGAATACCTTAGATTGGGGCCCCACCCCAACACGTCCTCAGAGGGACCCTGCAGTAGGAACCTCCAAGCAACATGAAGAAGAAGAGGAAATCCCTTCACTGACTTATTCGCCAATTTACTCTTGTATGAAGAACCTGGATAATATCATTCTTGATGAGGAACTTGAGCTACCCCAGACGAGGCTGTAGATCAACCACCAAAAGTAGAAAAGCAAGACAAAGAACATAAGAAGAGTCGGCACAAAATTCCGGTGGACAAGGATTCCAAAGCCATCACCAAGAAGCGGTCCCGACACCACAAGAAGAAGAAGAAGACGTTCAAAGTTGGAGATAAAGATATTAAGTTCGAATGTTATAATGGAAAGAGGATCGATACGAAGTCTCGCTTTTATTCGACAATTTGAGGTGGCCTTTGTAGAAGGTAATTTCTCCGCGGGCTCAAAACTACGCCATGTTAGCATGTATCCGAAAGATATAGCTAGCAATTGGTGGCTTACCACAATTCTTGAGAAACGGAAACCCAAAGACTGGGAGGAGTTCAAAAAGGAGTTTTATGCTCAGTTCTTTCCTCCCGACTTTGCCAATGATGTGAAGAAAGAATGGGATTGGCTCTCCCAAAGAGAGCATGAAGTTGTGTTCGACTACATCGACAAATTTTGGGCCCCTCCTTAAGGTTACTCCCTTTATGAAAATGTTTGATGCAGAGAATATACGGAAGTTTGAAGCGGGACTCCACCCAGGACTTCAGAAAAGAGTATGAAACTCTAGCCCCGAAACACTCTTCAAATTATGATACAATCTGCCTTGATAGTTGGTAACTTGCATTCGAAAGGAACTCCTTGTAAATAGGAGTTTAGTACCTTTTACAAAAAGCAGAAGACTCTCACTATTGAGGCAGAAACCCCCACTTGAAAGCGGCCTTCAGATCAACCCAAAGGCCCAAAAAAGAAGCCAGAGGGAACAAAGAAAAGTAAATTCCTCACCCCCTCTCAATTGAAGGCTTACTGGAAGAGGGAAAATGTTTCTATTGTGGCGAGAAAGGCCACAAGAAACTAGATTGCCCACAGCTTAAGAAAGATTCCCCTCCTCCTGCATCAAATTAAGTACTTGATGTACAAGCCAACACCAGGAAGGAGAAAGGAAAAAGGCAGCTACTCAAAGGTTGGGGCAGTTTGAAAGGGCAAAGAGTGTTGATCTTGTTTGATCCAGGCTCCACCTACAATGAATTTGTTCGAGATTAAATACCGCTTATTCGTGCTATCCTTAGATCTCAAGAAAAGCATAAGAAAGCAGTAGATAAATCTCGGCGTGATCTCAAGCTAACCGAAAGACAATTGTTCTTCTTAAGTTTGATAAAGCGCGACTTAAGAAACGAGCCAATCAGGACAAGAAAGTTGAAAAACTTTCCAACAAATATTATGCCCCATTTAAGATTACAGAACAGATAAATGACGTAGCATTTAGATTGGATCTTCCAGAGAATTGGAAAATCCATATTACTTTTCACATGAGCTTTCTAAGACTTTTCGTTGGCAAGCCTCCTGTAGCACCCGTTACAGAACTACTACTTCTAGAACAGATCATACACCATCAGGAGCACCAACTAAAGTCTGGAAGAACTCATCGTAAGTACTTAGTAAAGTTTAAGAATTACTCCCCTCTAGATGCTCAGTGGATGGGCTCGCCCTGTACCACCAACAGAGACAGTTCGGGATCTTTGGCTAGAGCCGATCCATACTCTCAGAGGACAGTTCGAGCGACTCCAGGACAGCTCCTTCCGCATGTGGTAGCGTAGAGAGGCTTTCCTTCGACTCTGGCGTCCTGGGCCTTTCTTCACTATGGTCCAGGGTGTGCTCAGCTGGCACTACCGTCCACCTGTGTGGCTCTTTCCTCCTCCCATCTCTTGATTTAGCCTCATTGTACATATGCTGTTTTTTCATTGGGAGAGTCTCCCCATCATGATTGTTGTAGCTCTCTCTTGCAAAGTCTCTTGCAGAGGTGGTTGTAGCCCTAGGGGCAGTTTTCATTAACTAATAGAAGGATCTTTTTCTCGGAAAAAAAAAAAGATGCTCAGTGGATGACAGAACAAGAATTGAAAGATTTATCAGACATCGTGCATAAGTATCATGAAGCCTTACAGTTGAGGACAACTGTTTAGAAGCAAGAGGGATGTAATATTTTAGCTATGGCTACAAATAATATGAAAATGATTTTTTGTGCGCACAGAATGAATTTATGAACTTATGGATTTATTGGTACCAATTCAACGCAAATTGTGTGACGTTCCTACTGGGTGCCATGTCATCAATTTTTACGCAAGGAATTTTTTTGTGTGTGATACTGCTTTACTTCTAGTGACTTATGCCCCCATCGGACGGAGTCCCATAAGTTGGTTGGAACCTCTTTAAAATTTGGCCCACTCCGCGAGGATCTGCAAGTTGGTGAGAACTCCTTCTGCTGCTTCTAGGGTTTAGGGCCTAGGCCCTTTGGCCGGTATTTGTAGGTTGGCTCTGTTCTTCAGTGGCTTGACACGTCAACAATTTGTGACAGATATCAGCTGCCAGTAGGATATGCTGCTATAAAGCCAGAGACGGAGATGCATTATATATGTTAGTGCACATTGTACTACGAGAAACGGGGTTGCTTCCACTGTCTATTCAAAGATGGCTATTCAAAGACGGCTTCCGACCCTTCTCCAGAGTCATGAGTTTTCAGGACTAGAGATGCCTTGGACTGTATCTACTTGAGCTACACATACACAAAGACATTTTATTGAGGTGATCTGGAGAGAGACAACCCCAGAGACTAGTTACGGATTTCTTCACACTAGACAATGGACAGATAGAGGAGCAACCACCATTGCAAAGCGAAGGTCATACTCACATCCGCGGTACTCTCATTGACTGAGCATTAGAGCTAGGGAGATCGAGACGCCCGTGAGTAAGGAGAGGAGGAAAATAGCGGGCTGCTGAGCGCCAACTCCCTCTGTCTTAGCTCGAGCAGGCCTGTGGAGGGGACGACCTGCTACTGCTGAGGTGACGACCTGCTGCTGCTGATTGGAGATGAGTTGCACCTTGTGGAGGTGACGACCTGTAGTGGAGAGCAGCGCGCAGGGCCTGTGGGGCAGCAAGGTGCAGGTTTTCGGATAGCAGCCAGCAGGGTCGTGCCCTCTGCTTTACAGGGTGTTCGTGTGCAGGTCGCGGGCCAGTCTCATAGAGGGGGCTTATCGGAGCCGCGTGCTGACCCAGTTGGGGCCGCGTGTATTTGTTTCCATTCAGGTGCAGAATGAGGAGCAGACCCCGCTGGGGCTGCAACTCGTCTCTGGTAGGAGTATATGCGTTGCGCCCTGCGGGGTTGAATGTTTAGCCGTGAGCTTTCCCAATCCTGGAAGGCTTGACAGGTTCAGTGCTAGACAATGGACGCAATGCCCTTCATTTTATTTTGCTCTATTGCTAATGCCCGCAGTGGGTTGAGGTTGTGAATATACCCACATCGGGTTGTGGATGCTCACTTGCTGCCTGGTTATTGCTAAGCCAAAGTGTTTTTTGCGGCGACCAAGTATGAGGAAACAAAACGATAAGCTTGACCCTTTAGAGGATGCAGTTCAAAAGTGCAAAGAAGAAATGACCGAAACAATAAACAAGATCAACCGCAACTTATTGGGCACAATAAAAATGCTATCTCGCTTTTCACCATGCAAGCCCTTCCAAGCTAAAAAGAGGTTGCTAAAGGCTTAAAAAATTAGTAAATAGAATACATCAATGAAGTCCAACTTTTATGTTGAACCAATTTAATGGAGTTGCTTATTTCCAGCTTTTCCTGGCCATTGAAGTGACCCCATGAGGATGAACCATCTCGTTAGAAGTTTCTCATCAAGTTTATATATTTTGATAGATGGATATGCTTGTGTATCCTTAATCATTCTGTGACTAATGGAGAAAATTGCTTTGTTTAATCAGTTTGGCACCAATGATACTGTACATTTTATATATGGTCCAAACACTTTCTATATATTCCTAAATGAATCCTATATCTAGATTTATGGTACTCACCACAAGACAAAATAACATCCATTTTACCGTTGCAAATAGGGCATGCACAAATAAATGCGCAGAGCACGTTGTGTATGCAAAGTTCAAGGGTTTGAGGAGGCCGTCTGGCCACAAGGGTGTGTAGCATTGCGTGAGCTATATCTATACTTGGCCAGTGCCCAACCAGGTGTGATCAGCCAAGCCAATACAAGAGGGACTCCTATGGTTGGTGGTCCTATGCCAAGAGCTCCTCTCAAACAACTCACATGCGGCGTCCAACGCCAATCACCTAGTCTCAAGCACATTAACCCCTGATCATGCTAGAGTTTTCAACCCAAAGTAGAGCAACCACCGAAGATTCTTTGTCGCCAAAAGCAGTCTTTCCTTGGGCACCTCGTTTTGGAATATATGTGTTCTTTGGAAGCTAAAATGGAAAAAGTAGCAATAGATGAGAGAAGGTCATGGGTTTTTGACTAATCTACTTGGTATCTATGAACCTGCAAGTGTAGCTCAGGCCGCAAAAACTATTCCTCCGAAATTCAGACGGTTGGCTTCAGTATGAACAAGATAAAAGCATTTTGGAATGATGACTAGAACCTAAATCAAAACCCATACTGAAAACAGTATTTACAACTTTAGATGGGAAACAACTCAATCCCTCTGTATCAGTTCTATCGTAACATCTTTGAGTCTCCATAAGGACATTTCCTCTCCACTATACGTTGGCTAAAAATGCTCGACGAACGCATGGTGGCCCAAGAAAGCAAGATAGCTACAATGGGAGATCGTGTGACGGCCAAAGACGAAGAGACTGCGTCACTCAAGAGGGAGCTCGAAGAGGCACGAGCACGAAATACACTTGAAGAGGGAGAATTGCAACCTTCAGTAATAGAAGAGCTAAACACGAGCAAGTGCGAGCCATCAAAGAGGGGGAAGAACAACACAACGAAATGACGACCTCTTGGGTGGACGTTATTACAAAGACTCAACAGAAAGCAGATGAGGCTGAGAAATGGATTGAGGTTGCCAAGAAAGGGAAAAGCAAGGAAACAACTACATCCACACCTACCATCATTGACCTGACACTTGAAGAGGAGCAAAGAAGGCGTGTGCGCTCTCTACATGTGAGGATTTGCGGTCTTAAAGACAAAGATAATGTGGACGAAGAGGTAAAAGAACTCATGGCTTTGATGGGGGGTTCATGAGCCGATGCACTCAAGAGCTTGGAGAGTGGGCAACAAGAAAAATGGGAGCAAGGGGGAAACCTCGAAAGAAAGGGCACTCATCCTTCATTTTCCCTCCATGGAAGCGAAGGACTTTTTCAAGGAGAGACCAACTCTTAAGAAAATGGGCATCTTCCTCGGGGATGACCTTACCCTCTCACAAATAGCTCATATGCAGGAGGTATTGCCAGAGATTAGAGCGGCAAGGGAAAAAGGTAAGATTGCTTTTTACCGAGATGGAAGAGTGGTGATATTGGAGCCACGCTCCACATGACGGTGTGAGACCTATGGGACCACACTCAAAGTTGCTACCTTGAATTCTAATGGATCTATGCGTCTAGATGTGGGTGCTTTTGAGGAAAGTTTTAGTGGGAGAGATATCATCTTCTACTCTGAGACACATCAGGCCCCTGGGCAATCTATGCCTCATATTAGTGGATACAGATGAGAGACCGCATGTAGACAGGAGACACGATTAGAGCACAGAGGGTGGGGCTCAAGTGGAGTGACAGTGTTATTTAGGGAGGAGTTGCAGCCATTGATACATATAGCTCGCAAGGATGAGCAAGCTAGGTATATGTGGGTGAGATTTAGAGCAGAGATAAACATATATCTTTACATTGCTATTTGCTACTTTCCCGCGAGTACGTCAGTGTATGCACCACCTAGAGGACAGTCCCCCTTTTCTATTTTGGATGATGACATCTGGGAGTTTTCTAGAGATGGTGGATCATCATTCTAGGGGATTTCAATGCTAGGATTGCCCATCATCAGACAGTTTTTTATGATACTTCAGAGGAGATGCTGAGAGAGCTGGATGTTGCAGAGATGGGCCTATCCAGACTATCACAAGATGGGGAGCATACTGAGTATGGACGGCACTTGATAGACATGGGGGTTGCACGTGGATTGGTCATCTTGAATGGCCTACAGAGATTTCCCGATGCAGAGGGTTTTACATGCTTTCCACACAAACATGGAGCTAGCACACTGGATTATGTCATGGCACAGCCGAGTCTCATCTCTAGTATCCAAGACCCAGACCTGTTGGTGTGGCAGTGGACCATGCTCTTGTGTCGCTGACCATCTCTTTCGAGTTTAGTGTAGCACACACGCCACAGGCAGCAGCTCCTACTCGCTACACCTTCACGCGGGAGACGGACTCTGTATACATAGATGGGATCTACAGATGCTTGTGTACAGAAGAGCCAGGGTGACCTTTGGAGGAGCTTACTACTATACTAACACAGACGTTACATAATGCAGCAGCAGAGGCATACCCACACACACAGCCTGAGCAGAGACGCCGTTTTGGGAGCATGCCCCAGAACAGTTGGTATGATGAGGAATGCCGTGAGACCAGAGCTAGACTTCAGAGGGAGGTGCTTTTGGGGGCCATCACTCACAGAAAGTCACAGATTGACTTCCGATGCCTAGTGCGGCGAAACAAGAGGGCATTTTTGGCTCGCCTAGAGGAGGATCTATACCAGCTATTCTTGAGTCAGGACTCACGTGAGGCATGGCGGCTCTTTCATGAGCACTGCACCCCTCCCCCCCCCCCCCCCCCCCCCCCCTGCCATTACCTCTACAGAGGCCTGGGGCCAATACACGTCATCCCTATACACAGTTCTTGGACAGCCGCCCCTTCCCGACCCCCCCGATCCATGCCCCCACACGTGCCTTTTTCACTACTGAGATGGTGAGGAAGGCCATTGACAGGATGAGGACTGGGAGAGCATATGATCATGATGGCTTAGTGGCTGAGCACTTCATGCATGCCTGAGATCTACTAGCAGAGCTCCTAGCAGTTATGTTTAACCGTGCCATGTGTGAGGGCTTGCCTGATACGTGGAGCCTATCTACTATTGTACCTATCTTCAAGTCAGGAGACCCTATGGAGCTTGGGAATTATCGCACTTTCATGATCGGACACACATTGGCACGGTTGTACGCATCCATTCTTGAGCAGCAGTTGAGTAGATGGGCAGAGAGGGAGGGGATACGCGCGGCCGGGCAGGCAGGATACATGCGAGGTTTTTCTACTCTTGACCATATCTTGACACTCAGAGCCATCATTGAGGAGGGCAGATCACATGGGAGACGGATCTATTGCAGCTTTGTGGACTTCCGCAAAGCATTTGACACAGTACCAAGAGCTAGATTGATGCGCAGATTACAGCAGATGGGGGTAGTACCATAGTCACAAGGGACGCATTCCGGGACGGGGAACGGGGGATGGGGAACGAGGCTCCAATGGATTTATAGTGTAAAAAGAGGGCGAGACGGCAAGTGGGGACGGGAAGCCGAAAAAGGACGTCCCCTGTTACTATAGGGGGTACCCACAAAGCTCATTTGGGGGTTCATGGCACTATACAGTTCAGTAGGGGGACATGTACGCACCTCAAAGGGCCTATCTACAGTGGTTCATTCCACTATTGGGGTGAAGCAGGGTTGCTCTCTCTCTCCTACTCTGTTTGGTATGTATGTGGATGAGGTTTCTGACTACATTGAGAGAGATGGTGATAGAGGTGCACAACTGGCAGGAACATGGATTTCACTATTGTTATATGCTGATTATATTGTGTTGATCTCCGACCCTCCGGAGGGGATGCAACGTCACTTGGATGCTTTGCATAGGTTTTGCCCATGAAAGTGGTTTGTCTGTCAACCTTGGTAAAACCAAGGTCATGTTATTTAATACCGCCCCACAGTGGATCAAGAGGTCAGCGCCCGCATTCACATACAGCCAGGAGACAGTGGAGTATACAGATGCTTACACCTACCTTGGAGTGGTTTTTAGTGGACCAGCATTTTCATTGAGAAGAGCAGAAGAGACTAGATTGACCAAAGCCCATGCAGCATTGGGTAGATTGGAGAGGATGTGTTCACATGTTCAGTTTCAGGAGCCTCAGACGAAGCTCTGGCTCTTTGACACCCTGATGGCTTCTGCATTGCTCTATGGAGCTGAGATTTGGGGACCTACATTGGACCATCATGGGAGGACAGGTCGCACTGATGATGGGGGGACATGGAGAAGCCACTAGTCTCTATGATCTCACGGCTCATTATAGCCAAGGCCTCAATACCATGTGCCATTATCCGAGCAGAGCTAGCTGTCCCCTCACTAGTGGTTGAGGCGCTCACCAGATCCGTCTCCTTCATACACCGCATGTGGGAACTTCCCAGAAACAGATATGTCCACCTTGCACTTGAGTCCTCTCGACAGTTAGCCATGCAGGGAGATACAACATGCTGGTATGGGGAGATGACATCATGGTTTCAGGCGCATGGGTTCAACATAGACAGACTACCCCCTTCCAGTACTCACTGGATGCACCCTCTCTGACTCACACAGTCCGAGATCACCAGGCTCATCCGCCAGGACCTGACTCAGCTAGACACAGGAGGACATGGATTAGCCAGCGCATGAGCTGGGCACGAAGATGGCTTTCTACAGAGAGCATCTTCTCCAACTTACGGAGGACGGTTTTGTGACGAGACCCAGATACATGGACACCCAGGTCCCACTTGTCTCATGGGATACGATGTGCTATTGGCCAGATATGCACATCTTCACACCAGCTGCGGATCGAGACTGGGAGATACATCAGAGTACCAGCAGAGGCTAGGACACGCCTTCTGTGTGACTTGGAGCCCGAGACAGAGTTGCACTACACATGCCACTGCCCCGTCTACTACGAGATACGCGGCCGCTTCCACTGCTTGCTCAGAGAGAGCTTCGGACCACTCTCCAGAGTCATGCGGTGCGGGATCAGAGATGCTTGGGTCTGTTTTTGCTTGAGCTGCGCAGACACAGAGAGAGCCTGATGAGGAGGGAGAGGACAGCCGGTCTCAGAGACGGATCACAGACTTCTTTAGAGCAGACACTAGACACCTGGAGGAGCTATAACCACAGGAGAGCTCGCCGCCTTACACCAGAGGCACACTGAGCGACCGAGCAACCGAGCTAGGGAGATCTAGACGCCCACGACTGCGGAGGTCTACACAGCATCGATGGAGGCTGCATCAGAGGATTCGGATCACTCTGGCCCGACATGCACGACGCCCGATCAGGCTATTGACCATGTAGGAGATTGATGAGATCGGCCAGCGACCGATGTTGGATCTTTTGTGACCTGTGATTTAGCTATCCCACCTAGTTGCTTAGATGACACCTAGCTGTTTCGTTTTCGGATTCCATAGCATTTTATTTTGTCATTTTTGTTACTCTGACTTTATATCAGATCCACCACATTGCAACTTTCTGGTCTCATAGGTCATTCTGGCCTTCTGAAGACATTAATATAACATTTCATTTCATTTCATTTCTCTCTCTCTCTCACATTCCCGTGGTCATGTTGCTCTACCTCTGCACACTGACATGTGGGACATCTTGTATGCTGTGTGGGAGCTCTCGTAAGCAGCACGAGTGCTTTTGTATTGAAATGCTGCAAGCGGCGCATGGTTTAGGGCCAATGTCACCAGGAGGTGTATTTTTCCTGTTGCCTTCCGTAAATAAGTACTAGATATTTTTATTTATTTTTATTTTTACTTGTTTTTCGTGGAACCCTTGAAAAGGTGCAAGTGGACATTGCATGGCCAGTGTGAAACGGCTACGGCCGAATAGGTTTCTCACAGCGGGAGTCTGGGTCGGTCAGTCTGGGACTGGTCGAGCCAGTTAGCACTGAATTCTGATGAGTATGGAAGCCTGTGTGCGCCAAATGAAATTTGGCCCTCTTGGAAAGTCACAACTTTATAAGTCAGTGGGAACTAGACAATTAACTCAAAAGGGGCAAACTGGACACATGGCGGCTCCTGGTGCAGTTTTTCACTTCCATTAGCAAGAGGGGGCGCCCAATTTGAGAGAGGAGGCTGATTTGACTCATAAGTGACCTACAGTGTGTGTGAGTAGTGGGTGCAGGTCTACAGCTTTAATGGAAAGCTTGCCTTCTCCTCTGTCTCATGTAGCGCGATGATTTGCTCTCGTGCATCTCTCTCTCCCCTTTGGCACATATGGTAATGCCCCACTAGTTGGGCTACTCAATTGAACATGTACAGTTCTGGGGGTTTATGCGCGTTTGCCAAGGCAAGAGCCTTTTGAACAGGAACTGGATTAGCTAATTGCAAATCCCCCACAGGTACGCACAGTTCCATCGCGAGAAATTGCGAGTTCGGAGAGTTTTCTCGCGTGAAAACTCGTCCAATTCACAGGGGAACTGTCCCATTGCGTGCGGGAGCCCTTGGGACACGCGTGGGCGTGTTCGCTCCGCTAAAAAACGATCCGAAACATCGAATTACAGCCTGCTGTGTTTTTCTGCAGGTTTAGGGTTTCGCACCTAAACTGCAAGGGAACACGGGGGAGGCTCGTGAGAGCCTTGGGATGCGTGTACAGGCTTTGGGCACCCGGCAGTGAAAAACAGGGAATTACAGCCCGCTGAATTTCTGTGACAGCTCACCAGAAAGCCCAGACAGCGAGGGAATCCGTCCTAGACAGGTGCTTTTGACCTACAGGGTTTTTTGCGCCGTTATGTTGCCAAAATTAGGTCAAAAACCTGCGTTTTCAGCCCTCGCCAGGTTTGGACAGCTTTGTGAAATCTTGTGCGAAGTGGTCGGATCGTCTACCTTAATTTGAATAAAGAAATACCGAAAGGGGCGCTAGTCTTTGGGGCCTACAGTGTGTCGGTCTCGTGTGCGCAGTGATATTCTAGTCGCTGGATGCAATTGTGTTCTCTTCCCTACTCAGTGCTCTGTGTAAAGTTAACAGGTAATTGAAATAGTACCGCCCTCTACGTTGTACAGGCGGTTATATGGTTCCATCGACAGGATAGTCACTTTTTCTTCAAAAAGTGCAGCGTGGATTGTTGTGGGTCAAAGCAACACAGAGCTTGTCGTTATGGGAGAGAAGAGAGACCAAGTACCTGAAGAGGGATCTTCCTCACATGGCACGGGAGAAAGTTCGTTCAACTCTTCACGAAGAGGACAGGTTGTTTAGAACTCAACTGTGAACTCAACTGCGTTGCTGCATGGACATGTTTCAGCAGTTGGCTAACAACCCAAGGATGCAGGAGTAAGTTCTTACAAGCTCCGACACAGGGTTTCAGCCTCTACATTGGGCATGACTGAGCCGTTGCAGGAAAAGGAAATTTCCAATGCGCAGAGGACTCATGATGCTCGAGGGAAAGCCCATGTGGTTGAGCAACTAGCGGTGTCCAATGATCCAAAGCAGCTTGCTTTAGCTGGACAAGAACCGTTTGTGAATGGTCAAGGGTGATTAATGAAACACGCTATGCATCAGACCCTTCCATTACCTAATACTTATCTGGTTATTTTGGAGGTGGTTGAGTGTTTCAAGCTATGGCTGGACCTTCCACAGGTATATGCCAGGGAATGTGTTAGGGACAATGCAAAAGGCATGGGTAACCCTATGTACGCGAACTGGGAGTCCAACCCCAACTTTTAGGGTTGCTATGGCCAGTTCGATGTGCCTGGAACCACAATTTGGTATGGCTGGTTTTTCGAGCCATACGTACCAAAATACAGATAGGTGATGGGTGTCCGTGTGCCGTGAGGGTTAACATGCCCCCCTTCCTGATGTAGATTCCGTCCTCGGAAGCTATTGAGTTGAAGCTGGTTCGTCGAGGTGGAAGAGCATTTGAGATGAATGTCCTTAGCCTTCTTCAGTCACTGCAAAATCAAACAACATTGGCACAGTAATTGCATTCTCTTAAAAAGCATATGCAGTTTTAGGTAGAAAAATTGATTGGTCAAAGAATTTCAAACAATTTGTCAGCAATGAACATTAAATTGCAATGTAATCAAATGCATAAACAGATGTAAAGGTAAAAAATTAAACAAGTCTGGGGTCGCTAATTTGACGGTCGAAAAGCACTAGAGATCGAATATTAATACCATGGGTAAGCTTCTTAATTTTCTGTGGTCAATTAAGTTGTTTAATCGCGAGAGCCAAGTATTCATGTTCGAGGGCTGACTAGAGGCTATATCTAGAAAACCTTGTAGTTAAGCTACCATAAAAGGAATTTCTCATGAAATCATCGCCTGACTGATTACTTTTTCTTTGACCCCCCAAGGTCTTTTCACATTGATTCAATTATGATGTGTGTGCTTATTTTGTATGCCTTGGGTTTTTTGCTTTTCAAGGAAAAGCGCCCCACTGGGAACCTCTAGGGCTCTAGTACCATAGGCAATACATGTGAGTGAAGTACCAAATCAAGCCAGGATTTCTCTTCCAGCTTAAAATTTTACATTGTGGCACTTTGATTTTTTGTTTGTTCATTTTCAGCATTTTAATTTTGTAACTTTGGGGGGTCATATAACACTGTTACCCTCCCCAGGCTCATCACATTAGTAAACTCCCTTTATAATACTTAAGCTAAAGGTCAATAGGGTTAAGCCCACTAGAAAGCCCTAGTACATTTCATACAATGCTGCCTAAATCGGATTAAGAACCTAAGTAACCATTGCTTATTAGGAAGGCATTCCCCATGGTATTAAGAGAAGATTTCTAATACCTAGCTTGGTCAAACTAGCTTAGTCGGACTGCTTGATTTTTACACCTAAACAAGTGATTATGACAAAAGATTACATTGAATTAAATGTTTGATACTAAGCCAATGCGCTGAATATTATGCTACCAATCACAATCAAAGCAGACAAACATGGATGCAAAAAGATAAGGGCAATGCTAATGGACAAGAAACACCTGTTTGTGTTGATGGTCGCGCTTGATATGAAGTGTGAACGAGAGAAAGGTCCATGAAGGTCCAAATCCTATCAATAGCAACACGCTCCTGTACACACTAGGAAACAAAAGGAATACCTCCAGGAGGCACATTAGTGGGAAAAGAGATCTTTGCTAATCACTCAACTCTAAAACAAAAACACTCCTATCGTACTAATCTTACCTACCCTCCATCACTCAAGTGATGAGGATCAAAGGTGTTTTATGGCATAGGTTTCTGTTTCACTGTACCAAATGTGACATGTGTAGGTCTGAGTCAATGTTTTGACTTTTATTGTGCATACTCGTTTGCTAATTTCTCTTGCTCTTTATTTTTATTTTTTTTGTGAGTATAAAGCTTTATATGTACATTCCCTAAGATTGGTGATTGAGAGGTCAGGGAAAAGGTTGAGAGGGAAACAAATGAATGATGACTGTCAGCAAACACTCCCCCCTTCCTTGGGTAGATCATACCGTTTGAAATGAGCTTGTCACCCTTTGAAACCAATTGTTCCAGTTGGTAATAGGTGAGGATTTTTGCCAGTAGTTTTCTATTACCCTAGGTGCCTCGTCAAGTTGCAAGGGTGGTAAGGTACTCTCCCAGGATCGAACTTGAAGTGGTTCATCAGGTGATTCTTGAACACTGGGAGGTGTGGATTCTTTTGTAGCTTCATGGAGGTCCACTACTATAGATGGAGGCTGTGTAGAAGCTTTTACCTCTATGGATGTATTACATGAGGAGCTAGAATCTTCATGGGACTCCCCCCTTCCTGAGCTAGGTGGAACAAATCGTTCTTTCTTTGGTACCCAAACTAGCTCGAGAGCGGGTGTGTAGCATTCTGTGATTTTTTTCTTTTCACGATCATTGATTCGTTTTGGAGCTACGGGATTGGGCTCACTTGGGTCAGGTGATAGGTAAGAGCACAATCTACGTTTTGGCACCCAGATTTGATCATTTCCTTGATAGTAGCCTTGGGCTTCCAATAGTCGTTTAGGGATCCATCGCAACATTTTCTTACTTTTCTTGGAGCGAGTGGTACGTTTCTTACAAGGCTTCGTTTTTTTGCACTAGCTATGGTCACTAAAGAAGCTTTAGGGACCCACTTGTATGTTTTCTTCGTTACCTTAGGATGAGTCTTGTCGGAGCGATATGCATTGCTTGTAGCATATTTAAGGGTATAGGCATTTCATCCCCCTCAGGTGTTACCCAGGTCGTCCCCCTATTTCCCCAAGTGTCTATGGTTGATGCTAGGTGGACCCAATCCACATTGTCCGATTCCGTCATACCCGGTAACACATCCATGTAAGGAGAATCTTGGCCAATGTCTGTATCCTTCTTACAAGTGTAACAATATTGTAGTGGGGCCGAGTGAACTGTGGTGTCAGAGCGATGATCAATAATGGTTTTACTCCCTAAGGGGTGTACCTTACCAGTCACCAAATCCACTCTAAGGACAGAGTCTTGGAATTGCAAATAGACATGATTTTTAGACCAATCGTGAACCATTTGTGCTTCCCTCATGAATGGTCGTCCTAAAATCATTTCATATGACATAAGGTGTTTAGAGAAATCCATTACAATGAACGTATGTCGTACCTTGTGTCCTAGAACTTTGATCTTAAGATCCTTGAGCATCCCCATAGGTTTGGCTATGGTACCATTTGCCATCTTTACCACAATGTTAGTAACACTGAGGCGGGGTTTTCCCATGGATTCCCAACAATCTTTTGTAACGATGCTAACTCCCGCACCACCATCAAGAATTCCCTTTATAGTTAATCCCTTGGTAGTGATGGGTAGGGTCGCATTAGACTCGTCGCCTTCAAAATACTGCCCTAATTCGTTAATGGGTACCTCGATCACAGACTCGTGTCCATCTAAGTCAAGTGATTGCACATGATTTTCCTCATCAATCATAATCGAGTCAGGCCTATTTGGTTGCGCAAACTGCGGTAATCCCGTTCGTAGCTCTCCGTTAAGGAATGCTCGAAGTGCAAGGAATAACTCAGGATCTCCATACAGCTTTGCTATGATCGTGGTTCGGACCTCAGAAGACATGAAGTCCACTAGTTTGGCAACATTCATTGGCGTTTTGCAGGGTGTAGGTCCTTGACTAGGAACTGGTGAGGATGGAATCTCATATTCCTCAATGGGATCAGGTATTCCTTCGTTAAACATCCTTTCCAACAAGAAGGGTGTATGCTCACTTTCTGATGTCCTGTCCTCACTCCCTTCTTGGATGATACTAGATATGGCTAACGGTCTATGGTTCATGTGGGGTGGATGAACTTGCGTGGGAAACACTGTGTCATGAATTTTGACCTGCATGGGTTCTGGTTCTAGTTTCCTTTGAGTCTCCTCCACTAAACCTCTTAGATGTTTCACCTGCTTAATCTCGTCTACTGGGTTTGGGTACGTCCCAATCTTCTTTTTACGATTTTTCCCTTTTTGCCCCTGCGGTTTATCTTGGGGGTCTTGGATTGGATTTGGAAACACTTGTGGTGTTTTCAGAGGCTCTTTATGATTTTCTCTTATTCGGTTTTCATTTGGTTCCATGTTACGGTTTTCTTTGTCGGTCTTTCCCTTTGTGGTATTGGTTCTAGTCTCCATTGTCTCGACTGAATCTGAATCATCCTCGAGGTCATTCATATACACGGGGTCATCTCCTGTTCCTATGTTTGTTTTGGAACTTGGCTTTGAATTTTCCGTATTCTGCGACTTCTTCCTTCGTGTCTTCTTTTTCTTTGCTTGGATAACTGACGCGGTATCTCTCTCTTCGAGGATATGTCCTGGCCCTTGAAGCATGGACCGTGTAATCGCATAAGCGGGTGCGACGGGTGGTATTGGCGATGTCACACTAGCAATTTCGACCAAATTAGGGGTGTGATTTTAGGCGCATTTGGGTTATAGGGGCATTGGGCAATCAAGTGATCTATGCCACAACGATTACATGTGAGTATTGGCATTGCAGACGTGCTCCCTTGATTCATTTGCATCTGTGCAGCATTCTTTTGCAGCCTAATAGGGCACTCCGCTACTCGATGTGGTCCACCACACTCGTAGCATTGAAGAGGTGGCCTCCTAGCCTGGGTGTTGATATTTTGACCTCTGGATGCGAGAGCAGCAGCTTGATAAACGGCTTGACTTGTCCCCAACAATCTTCCATGTAGTATATAGGACATTCTTCCAATGTATCAAGTCCGTAGGCAATACTAGTGTCTATTTCCTCCTCACAACCATCTGCATAAGCATTTGATGGCTCGCAACCCACTTGGTTCATAGGGGCGACTCTTGGATGCGGGGGCTGCGGTCCTAGCACAGGAGGTGGTAGCGGTGTAGCTTGTACAACATTTTGAGATCTAGGGACCATGTGTTGCGGTAGTTGCTCAACAGGTGGAGTAGGCATCAATACAGGAGCTCGAGGCGCATCCGTCCAGGCTACAGGTGGTCTATTTGCCATCATACGTTTGATCATTAAACAATCCTTAGCTTGGTGACCATACCTACCACATGCGTTGCAAGTTCCATTAAATTTTACTCTAAACGTAGGGCACTCACTAGTGCTATGTGGACCTAAGCAAATGGAACACCATTGTTGCTCCCTTCTTGGATACATGTGACTATTTTGAGGGGGTCGATTATCCTTAAGAGACTCTTGGATTGCCTTGGTGAGGTCTGTCAAGAATGTCTCAAATACCTTTGGCTCATTGGCAATGGGCTTTGCAGTCATGGGTTCATACTCAATGGCTTGTGAGCTAGTGGATCTCGTGTCAGTAGACACCCTCATGCCTGCTATCATCAAGTTGTCCTCTAGTTGGATTGCATTGGCAGTGACATCTTCCCAGGTTGTGATACCTCTAATCACTAGTCCATTATAGATTCCTTCATTCCTCAACCCTCGAATGAATCGATCAAGCAGTTGGTTATTGTTGAAGCGCTCATTTACAGGGCAGCGAGAGTTTAAGTGCTTTAGACGACTAATGAAGTCCCTTACTGACTCTCCTTCCTTACGTTCGGCCTTCTGTAGCTGAGATGCTACACCCCAAAGCACACCTTCTCGTATGTACTCCTTTAGAAACAACCTTCGAAGGGTAGGGTAGATTGTTTTCTCGTCCACCCTTAGGGTCCTATACCAATCTCCAGCCTTCCCACTTAATGTCAAGCTTAAGGCATTGCACTTATGTAGTTCGTTGCGTTCCCCTAAGGAATCACATACTTGTTCAAACACTTCAATGTGTTTCCTAGCATCTTCGTCCCCATTGAATTTTTGCGTGAGTTTGGCAATTTGTACTGCCTTACTTCTAGGCTCTCTATCAGATGCATGACGCATATTTTCCGCGATAGATCGACCTATGGTTTGAGCAAACGCTGCCAAGTCACCTATGTGAGGAGGCAGGGCCGGTGGAGGTACTCTTGGAATCATATGTGGGAGAGGGACGGGTACCGGTCTTGGCATATGTGTGGATGATGCAGGATATGGAACATAACCGGGCATAGGTCCACTCGGATAAGAGCTAGGGAGCGGCACTCGAGGAGCATAAGCAAGTGGTACAATTGGAGGTGTGGGGGCCATGTGTGCATAAGGGGCTAGAGGCACATACGGTCGAGGCCCCATATTAGGTACTACGACACTAGGTAGTGGCACTGCGCTAACCGTAGATGTCATCGGTACATTCTCTGTCAGGCTTATCCCTGGAGTGAGCACTGTGTTTTCCTTGATAGAGGGTTGAGCCAAGTTAGGGAAGCTAAAGTTTTCGCTCGGAGGCTCAGATTGCATAGAGACCCCAGGTGAAATGACGTGTAAGATGGGTCCATGGGGCTCATTAGAGGAGTCTCCATTTGTGATAGAGTAGGCTGTTGAGCCTTGCTCGTATCCAGAAATCTCATGGGGCCAGTTGAGAGTATATTTACCCCTCGGTTTTGCCTTTCTGATTGAATAATGCCATGGATAACATTACAGATCATTTTCTGTTGATCTTCGATGCTCGTGGCACTAGAGGTGGATTGTACAATCTCTATCCATCCTACATGGTAGGCGTGGCCAGAGTGTAGATCCGTCAACACCTCAGTGTGGAGGTCGTATGTCCAATGATCATTAATGAACAATCCTTCTAGAGTCGACGTGTTAACGGTTTCTTGTGAGGTAGAAGCAATGTTGCTCCCCGTGGTTTTACTTGTCACCAACGGTACTCTAGAGGGAACTTCTGAAGGAGGCAGCTCAACAGGGCCTTCTTGGTAAGAAGTTGGTAGGATATCCACATGGACACTCTTTGGGGGTGTGGGGTCCACGTGCGATGTGAAAGGAGAGTCCACTTCCCCACCCCCTTCGTGTGCTTCATTTGCATCAGGTTCCGAGCGAGTAGCTCTACCTAATGTTTCCATGAAACGGCTAAACATACTAGTACTAGGCTGTGGAGCTTCGGGAGGTGCATGGCCTTCTCTCTCAGTGTTTTGGGTAGGGTATGCTTCCATGATTTCTGAGTCGGAGGAGGAATCACTAGCGGCTATTTTAGGGTCTTGGGTGGTGCTACCTTGTGTCCCCGCTGAGGGTCTAGAGCTTATCGTGGATGGGTAATGGGTGTCCGTATGAACAGAGGCACCCTCAATATGCTCGTGTTCTAGCACCCGCCCAGAGCGTAAGTGCATGTGCTTTTGATACCCTTAGGTGTCAAAAAGCTGCTCTAGGAGGCCTTGTGACTAGTTTTTAGCGTGTTTTTTGTTTGTTTTTTTGCTAGATTTTTTAGAGCGTGTCGTGGAATGGGCCGTGTGATAGCTCAAAACGAGCGTATCGGTCAGAGGGTCGTGCCGTGCTTTACAGCCCTCCGTTTGGTCACTCTATGCCCTCGGAATCCCTAAAACTGTCAATTTCCAGTAGGGAACTAGGCCCAAACTAGAAAGTCTAAGGGTGCAAGTGGGAAGAGAAAGGAGGAGAGTGGAGGACTTGTCCCACATGCTCTCATTCTCTCTTGAGGGAGTAGGGTATATATATAAGAGTGAGTCCTAGTATATATCATAAGACTGAGGACTGAGGCCTGGGCCTGGGCTTGGGCTTGGGTTGGGCTTGGGCTTGGGCTTGGGCTTGGGAACCGATCCCGATCTATCTTTTATACAAACCAACCCGTAGTTTTAAGAGTCACGTTTTTTATTTTCGAAAATATCGCCACCCACTCACTCGCGTTTTTAATTCCGAATTTTTTTCCTTTTAAATTATTTTTTTGAAAAAAACGCAGAAATTGAAAAAAACGCAAAAGAAGTTGCGCAGAAATTGCCAGAAAATGCAGAAAACTGCAGAAATTGACAGAAAATGCAAAAAAACGCAGAAATTGCAGAAAATTGCAGAAAGAAAAAAAAGAAATTGAAAACGCCGAACTTGAAAATGCAGAAATTGCAGAAATTGAAAAAACACAGACAATAGCAGAAATTGAAATTTGACAGCAATTGCAGAAAACGCAAAAAACAGAAATCTTCCACACACTCCTTCCCTGCCTTTCCTATGATAGAAATTGCACCACAAAGAAGCGTAAAGTGCTAACCGAGCTTAGTGTAGGGCATATCCCCGGCAGCGGCGCCAAAAATGTGCGCTCCTTGCCGCACTGTCGAAGCAAGGGACTTGCCAATACACCGTATGCGAGCCACAAACGGCTCCAAGCACACAACAAGCCTAAACTAGCAAGCTCAAGAAAACAAAGGGTGTGTCACTCACCGCTCTACGCTCGCCTTCGTGGTGGATTCCTCGCCGCGATGAAGAAGAAGCTGCAGTCGTGCCGCGCTCAACCGCTTCGCCGCCGTCGTGCCTTCGTAATGCTCGATCGCACACACACTCTCCCTCTCTCTCTCTCTCTCACACACACACACAAGGAGGTGAAGAAGAAGAAGAAGATGGAGATGGAGCAAGAGCACTCTTCAATTGCACAAATGAGAGAATGAGTAAAAATTAGGTTTAGTTGGCTTTTATAGGAGCTCACCCCATTCACACTTGGGCGCCCATGCTTAACCAACTAATCCCTTGAATGTCCAAGTTAAAGTGCGCCTCTCATCGGCGATCACTCTACCTTTCCCTATTGGTCCGACAAGCCCGGTACCTGACTCTATCGAATACATAATACGCGTCCATCGTAGGTGATGGGTGTCCGTGTGCCGTGAGGGTTAACACTCCCACTGCATGTGCAATGTCTGGCCTTGTCCAGACCATAGCAAACATTAGAGAACCTACCGCTGCAGCATATGGAACTTTAGACATTAGGCTATCTCCTCTTGTTTCTTTGGACACATATCCTTCGTTAGTTTAAAATGACCAGCCAAAGGTGTAGAAACTGGTTTTGCATTTTGCATTGCAAACCTTTCTAGTACCTTCTTGATGTAATCTTCTTGAGATAGCTTTATTGTTTTCTTCGTCCTGTCCCTTGATATTTTCATACCAAGTATCCTCTTTGCAGCACCTAAATCTTTCATTGAAAAAGATTTGGACAGCTCCTCTTTTAGGTCTTTGATGTCCTGCATGTTAGCACTTGCAATCAACATGTCATCAACATACAACATTAGGATGATGAATTTCCCATCTCCCAAATTCTTCGTGTAGACGCAGTGATCCGAGTTGCATCTTGTGAATCCATGATCCAACATCCATCGATCAAACTTCAAGTACCATTGTTTTGATGCTTGCTTTAAACCATACAAGCTCTTCTTTAATCTGCAAACCATTTTCTCCTTACCTTTTACTTCATACCCCTTTGGTTGAAGCATGTAGATTTCCTCCTCTAAGTCACCTTGAGGGAATGCCGTATTTACATCCATTTGCTCGAGATTTAGATCATGAGCAGCCACAAGGCTTAAGACAAGCCTAATTGAGTTCATTTTTACAACAGGAGAAAATATTTCATTGAAGTCAATACCTTTCTTTTGAGAAAAACCTTTTACCACAAGCCTAGACTTGTACCTTTTCTTCCCACCTTCTTCTTCCTTTATCTTGTACACCCATTTGTTTTGAAGTGCCCGCTTACCTTTAGGCAACTCAACCAACTCCCATGTTTGGTTGTGATGTAGTGAGTCCATCTCCACTTGCATGCTCTTCGTCCATTCTTCTTTGGATTCATGTTGCATAGCTTCTTCATATGATTCCGGCTCTCCAGAATCTGAGATCAAGAGATGGTTGAAGGAAGGAACAAACCTTTCTGGAGGTCTACTTGCTCTTGTAGATCTTCGGGAATAGGTTGAGGCTCCTCATTTGGTTGATGTTGTTGCACATTGTCACCGTTTGCAGTCCTTGAGTCTTCACCGTCCTCAAGCTCCATGTACTCATCACCTGTTTCTTTTGTTTGTTTTCTTTCCAAGTAATCTTTGTACATATTTTGTTCGTTAAAAATTACATCCCTACTCCTTAAGATTTTACCATCTTCAGGATTCCATAGGCGATACCCAAAGTCTCCTTCTCCATAGCCAATGAAGAAACACTTTTTTGGACTTTGCATCTAACTTTGATCTTAGGCTTCTATCTATGTGCATGAAAGCCTCACACCCAAACACTTTGAGAAATGCATAATTCATCGGTTTACCTGTCCATGCCTCTTCTGGAACTCCCCATCCAATGCCGTTGAGGGTGACCGATTGATTAAGTACACAGACGTACCTACAGCTTCTGCCCAAAGCTCAAGCGGTAGGCCTGCATGTAGCCGCATGCTTCGTGCTCGTTCCATGATTGTCCTGTTCATCCTTTCCGAAATCCCATTTTGTTGAGGTGTCCTTGGGGTTGTCCTTTGCCTCCGAATGCCATTGCTAGCACAAAATCTTTCAAAAGCTTGGCTGCAATATTCGCCTCCATTGTCGGATCTGAGGCATTTAACCTTGGTACCTGTTTCATTCTCCACAAAGGCTTTCCACCTTTGAAATATGGAAAATACATCGGATTTATTCTTCATGACATAAACCCATGTTTTTCTAGTCGCATCGTCTATGAATGTTACATAGTACAATGAGCCACCAAGTGATGGTGTACTTGCAAGACCCCAAACATCAGAATGAACCAACTCAAGTTTTTTATTCTTTCTTTCATTTCCTGATTTTTGAATTTTTACCCTCTTTTGTTTACCATAAACACAATCTTCACAGAACTCTAAGTCCACTTCTTTCAAACCTGGTAGAAGCTTCTTTGTTTGAAGGATTTGCATTCCTTTGGCACTCATATGCCCAAGTCGGTAGTGCCACACCGCACTGTCAACTTCTGTAGTTGCTGCACAAGCTGAAGGCTGCGTGCTAACAGTACACAAGTAAAGTGTACCGACTTTTTCACCCTTGGCAACCACCAAAGATCCCTTTGAGATCTTCCACCGTTTGTTTCCGAATGCAATGTTGTGACCTTCATCGTCCAATTGTCCTGTAGAGATCAAATTTTTGCGAAGAGAAGGAACATGCCTAACATCTTTAAGCTTCCATTCATTTCCGTTAGCAGTTTTGACAGAAACTGTACCTTTGCCGACAATCTCACAAGCTTCATCATCTCCCAAGTATACATACCCAAAATTACCTTTAGTGTAGTCTTGGAAATGTTGCTTGTGTGGTGTCGCATGGAATGAAGCCCCGGAATCTACGATCCAGGAATTAGACACATTGTCTAATGAGAGAATTAGAGCATCTTGCTCTACTTTACCTGCCACATTGGCCTCCGATGTTGGCTTGTTGTCTTGAGACTCTGTCTCCTTCTTCTTCTTGGACCAGCAATCCTTCTTGACGTGGCCTTTCTTGCTGCAGTTCCAACATTCAAGAACTGACTTTGTGCGTGACTTGCTCCGCCTTGAGCGATCACGACCCTTTTGGTTTTTGAACCTCTCCTTAGGCCTTCCTCTTGTTTCCACTGATAGTGTATCACTTGATGATTTCCTGTGCTTCTCCTTCGCATTTCCTCGCTTAGGAGAACACCCACAACATCATCAAACTTAAGAGTATTTGTGCCAGAGATAGAATTACTTACAGCCATCACAAGGCTGTCCCAACTATCCGGTAGAGATGATAGTATAAGGAGAGCTCGTACTTCGTCATCGAAATTGATTTTCACTGATCAAAGTTGACTTATGTTTGTGTTAAAGTCATTTAGGTGTTCTGCAACTGAACCATTCTCTGCCATCTTTAGATTGAACAAGCGCTTCATAAGAAATACCTTATTGGATGCCGATGGTTTCTCGTAGAAGTCGTCAAGTGACTTCATCAAGTCCTCCGTGGTCTTCATCTCCGAAACATTGAAGGCCACCGTTGACGCCAAGCTTAACCGGATTGTTCCCAGTGCCTTTCGATCAAGGACAATCCATGCTTCATCTGCCATTGTTGCGGGCTTCTTCGCAAGACCGCCTAGTGGCAAATAGAGGTCCTTCTGGTAGAGATAGTCTTCAATCTACATCTTCCAATGTTGGTAGTTTTTGCCGTTGAACTTCTCAATCTTGAGCTTCCCTTCGTCCGCCATAACTCCCACTCAATTCAAGGAATCCTTTCCTTGAGATAATTTAGCTACGAGCAAACCTTGCTCTGATACCATTTGTTAGGAAATAAGACGTAGCTAAATAGATAATTGAGTAGATTATTTAATGGAGAGAGACAGATTTACATACACGAGATTATAGAGTAGAGAGAGAGAGAGAGTACACACGATATACGTGGTTCACCCAATGTGGGCTACGTCCACGGGAAAGCAGCCACTCAATGGCTTTAGTACTTCAAAACAAGAAGTAATTTACAAAGGGATTATACCCTTAATGGAGCTCCCGCCTTGCTTCACTCTCACCACCTCACACTCACCTTGTTGCATCAACTTCACACTATGAAATGTGTGTAGAAATGGCCTCCTTTTATAGGCCAAAAGGGCTGCCCTCTCTTATGAGAGATAGCCATGTGTAGCCGCCCTTGTGCGAATAAGTCCAAATCGGACCCTCCAATCCGCCCATGTGTGGCCGCCCTTGAGAAGACAAGTCCGCTTTTGAATTCGGCCACCGGCCACCGGCCATTGACTTCCGACCACCGGCCATCGGTCATTGACTACCGGCCACCGGCCAACCGACCGGTTGTTTTCCGACCACTTTCCGGCCGCCATCCGGCCATAATATTCCGGCGAAAAAGAATATTCCGGCGATTGATTTGTAAGGCCCTTGATTCTTATCTGTGAAAATTTTGGTTTCCGATGAGTGATTTTCCTTCACGCACGATGGCTTCTCCTCATAATGGGGGCCTTACAAATGTGCGCTTTTACCACAGAAAATTACAAGGGTAAATCAGGCTCCATACTTAACAGATGTCACTCTTTATCAAATTGCTGTTGGCTGTCTCATTTATGTATGCAACACGAGGCCGAATATTCAGTTTGCAGTCTCACATGTCAGCAAATTTATGCATAGCCCAGGGTCTAAGCATTGGTAGGTTGTCAAGAGGATTTTTTTCTACCTTAGTGGAACTTTATATCTTGGCTTGTTTTATCCCAAGGGGGATCATTGCCACTAGACTTACATGCTTTTTCAGACTCAGATTGGGCTGGTTGTTTTGACACGCGAGTGTCCACAAGTGGTTTTTGTTTCATGCTTGGCAGTTCATGTATATCATGGTTGAGCAAGAAGCAACCTACTGTGGCCACTTTGAGTTATGAGGCTAAGTACAGGGCAGTCTTCACAGCTACGATTGAGTGTCAGACGTCTTATGGCTGATTTGGGTGTTGGATAGGACACTGCCAACACTATCTACACTAATAGTCAGAGCGCATTGGGAGTTGCGAGGAACCCGATTTTTCATGCTCGCACAAAGCACATTGAGGTGCATTACCACTATGTTAGGGAGAGGCTCTCAGTAGGAGAGATCAGCTTGGCTTATGTGCCAACACAGGACAACCGTGCAGATCTTTTCACAAAGGCATTGTGTCGTGAGAAGCTTGATGCTTTCCGCAAAGCTTTGGGCTTACTCCCCTTTGTGGACCGATCATGTCCTCAGGGCATGGCACTTCCCTTTATTCATGTGCCAGCTCTCGTTCACCGCATCACTCCAGGGGGGATTTGTTACCATATACATATGGTAGTGATATGTGTGAACACACTAGGACCGCCGGGGTATTTTTTCCCTCTTTAGGAGGTTTTTTTCCCCCGAGCATTGTATATATACCCAATACTCTAGGGCTATCTATCTTTCCATTGCACACTAAGTAACACACTCTCTATTGTGTGCCTTGAGCTTCCTTCGTCTTCTCCAAGCTGTGTGCATTTCTCTCCAACCCTAATTCCAACAACTACAATATTTTGACAGATTTTATCATAGAAATAATCCACCTCTCTTCCTGTCCACTTTTTATTTACCCTATCTTTTCATTTTGTTTACTACTTTATGTCTACCAAGTAACTGGAAAACTTATAGTCAGAATGAAGGTCTGCTCTGACCCAACAAAAAGAGCTTTTATTAGGGAAAAATTACGGAAATCTAGAGAACTAGAAACTTTCTTTCCAACTATCCCACTTAGGACTAGGCCCTATTTATATAGGGTTGTAAAACGAAAAAAAATTACTTATTGAATATGCTCTAAGATATTATGTTGTTCATTTAAGATGATTTGCTCTAATATAAGTTATTGGAATCTTTTCAAATTATTTTTGTCCCAGGGGCTTAATCTGCCTATGGAGCCCCTTTCCTTAGCATCTCTCTTCTTGTTCTAAAATGTATCCAGGATGGGGAAGCCTCCTCTCTTATTGCTAATGCCTCACAGGAGGCTGGTCTATATGTACTTCATCTGGTTACCTTTGACTAGTGGGTAAAAATCCTGGCCGTCCTTGTTAAAAATAGGGCTGAAGGCATCAACTTACTACTTGAATTTACTTTGAACCTTTCTTGTCTTGCCAAAACCCACAATCAATATTTACCTACTTTCTCTTGTAAAGGCTCTGAGTTATCCAATCTCCTCAAAAGATTCTGCGGGCTAAGTCCCAACTTTGCCACGGCCCCCTCTACCCCAATAGTCCCTCCTACTAATAGCCTCTTCTATAGAGATGCTACTGCTCTAGAAGCAGTCAAAGAATTTCAGAACGACCTTTGTTTGCTTAGTGAGGCATCCCTTTTAGAAATGGTACCCAAATTATCAAGAGCTTTTTCTTTCTTACCATCTCAACAGATTGAAGTAGAATCCTTGGGAGTAGAACACAAACTTTGGTCGCTCCCTATTAAAGGGTTTCTGGCCCCCATCTCTATGGAAACTTGGGTCTTCCTTGCAAACCTCACACCTGCCACATTGGAAGAATCCAAACTTAAAATACTCAAGGGAATACAGCTTCTGGATAAAGGAGATCTGATTAAAGCACCGTTTAACATGTTCTTCCTCGATGACAAAAAAATGTGGTTCTAACACTGGGCTATATGTGAGAACCAAAGGAGTAATGAAATTTAGTAAAAATAATACTGACTACTATACAGAAATAGTATGGAATGTTTTCAAACCCTACCTCAAGTGTGCCTGCAGATTTTTATGATCCTAAAGCTGCTTGTGAGTCCAACATTGTATGGTTTGACCATGCTGTTTGGTATGCCCTCAACAATCTTCCAAGTATTTTTTTCCTGACAAAGTTGTAGAGTTCCATCCCTCACTTTTTTTCTCTTGGCTTGGTGGACAAGCCAGGGAACTGGTCTTAGCCTTTATTCACTACAGAAGTATAATGTGCGATACCGTCCAAGAGCTAGGCTCTGATGGATGTGGTACTTTAATAAACACATATGGAGGGTATAAAGGTATCAAGGGCATGGTTGGGCAAAACAAGCCTAATATTGAAGATGAAGATTTGCAAATATCCAAATGACCTAACACTCTTGCTTCCCCTTCAACATCATACATGTCCTTTTTAACACCTTCTTTGGGTGAATTTGTGTTTGGAAGAGGGAGGGCAAGAAGTTTTACAAGAGGTAGAGGCAGGAGAAACTTACCAGTCAAACATCTCTTGGATATGTGATGTGCAGGTGCCAAGGAATGCCAGTGGCAGACTCTACCTTCCTCCAAAGAAAGAAGCCTGTATTGGAATTTTTACACACTGTCTGTTTACCAACAATTTTTGATGGATGCTTTAGACATGTTTTTGGACCTTATCTCAATCTAAAAGAAGTTATGTTTGGGTGGAAGTACCTTCCTTCTATTAAAAACCTTGTATGTTCCAATGAATTTCTCCATAAAGATGACATTCTACAATGTGATTGTATCGATACCCTGAATTTTGTAAAACATTTACTAATTTTGGCATGCATGTATGTACTTCCAACTTGGACTTAATCTCACAAACTCAAATAAGGAGCCTTCTCAGTAAAGGCTTAAATCATATACCCCTTTTCCCCTTAAATCCTCATTTAGCTTTCGTGGCACTACTCGAATGCCTGGCCGACTTGGCCTTAAAGCTCCAACTAGAGCTTGAAATTCACTCACTACTTGCCTCTTCACTTAAAAAGGTTTTTTCTGAATAAGATCAATTTAATGCCTCAAAATTGGTTTTGCACTGACACTATTTGGATTACTCCTAATTTTATAAGGATGGCTATCTCCAAAATTATGGAAAAGTGGTTCATAGTCGGACTAGATAAAGCAACTAACACTGCGTCTTTTATCTATAAAAAACTGGCTTTTGAGTCTGCCTTAGCCAGACTCAATGGGGATGAACTCTACAAACTTAATACTTCTCCTTATAGCATTATTACTCTAATGTATGATGAACTATCAAAATTTGGATACAGTCCCACCTCGCATACCCAACATATAAGAGTCATAAACATAAATTTAGATGGATCTTTGATGTATCTAATAGCCTACTTTCCTGTATTACAAATGAAATTACCTATTGCTTTAACGTTATTCTACTAGAGATTGAAGCAATTTGTGCCATTAAGCAAAGTGACCTAAAATGTTTCAGTAATATTGAGTGTTGTTCTTTTTGGTTAGTTAAAATGCGGCTGATGTTTACATTAACCTCCCAGAGAACATATACTCTATCTTTACTACTGATATAACACAGTGTTATGAGAATATTCCACTAACAGTCTCTTTTGCTCTTCTAAATACCCTATCTGATCTCATGCACATAGCATTTGCGCATAGAGAAACTCTTGGATATACCTATATTTCAATAAAAAAGAAAACTGGTGGGTAAGAAAGTCAAAACTAACTGCCCCCGATGTTTCTAATGAAGATGATTTATATAACTATATTACTTGGATCCTTTGGAACGGATTTATCCAACTAGGAAGATCATGCTACAGGTAGGTTATGGGTATTCCAATGGGTTTTCTTGCTCGCCAGTAATGTGTAACCTTTATCTAATATACTTCGAATACAAGTGGCTCTTGAAAATGATAGATGACCTTGCAATGACTTCCTTACCCACCCACTTTATGCATTTTTTTAGATTTATGGATGAACTTTGTAGCCTTAATAGTCCCCTATTTGAGGAAACACTTAAAGATATATACCCTCCTTGTCTGACTATTGAACCTACTTACTTTAACAAATTATATAGTCATGATAAGTGGGTTTTCTCTGAAACTCACTTTCTAAATATCATACTCACTTTGAATCCTCTGTTCATGGGAAATTTCAAACTCGCTTCATTTGGAAGAGAGACAATCCCAAACTCATGTCTTTAGAATTTGTGAAAAGAAAAAGCAATAGACCCTTTAATAACTCTCTACATTTTTGTCTCGGAAAGCAACAACTTTGTGCAGGATTACGTGAAGAGATGGCCGAGTACGTCAATTCTCAACATCCTGGTTCTATCACTAAAGTAATCCACCACACCATGGTTTCTTTGTGCATCAATTTCCAACAAAGGGCTAGACGAAATGTCAAGCCCATGGAAAATAAAGACAAAAGTGATGCCAAGGGGAAAACCAATGCCTAAAATTATTCCCAAGGCAATTCAAACAAGAACAACAACAACAATCAGTCCAAGGAGAAGGGAGTTTACAAAGGTAAAAACAAACTCTCTCCTGAAGAGCTTGACGCTTTTCGCAAGGATCATAAGTGTTTTAAGTGTGGGGAGCAAGGACATTGCTATCGTTGTTGCCCCAAGAGAAATGCTCGCATTGAGACTCCTAGAGCTTTCCACCATTGAAGCTCCAAAAGAGGATGCTCATTGCAAAGGATCACCTCTCTCCTATGCTTGGGGAAAGGTAAGGGAGCATGATGCCTTCATCTTGTTTGACCCTGGCTCTTTGACCCTAGCTCTACTCACAACATCATATCAATGGAGTTGGCCACCAAGTTGGGCGTTCAAGCTTTTGAGATGGAAGATGCTGTAACTGTCGCTGATACTGCTTTCAAGCGACAACAAGCCTCCATTACTCCCTTGATTGGGAAGTTGAGGCATCCAAAGCTATGCCGACAAATAAGACTTTTTTCATCCCTCCTCTCCAACATGAGGATGCTATCCTAGGGGCACCATGGTTCATCCGCATGGCTGTCAACATGAAGTTCCCTGAAAGGAGAATCTACTTCACCTACAGGGGAAATAACATGTATATAGATGCTAGTGAGTCTGGTCATACTATACCACTTGTAAATCGTCCTGCTTTTGATAAATCAATGAAGAGCTCAATGTTTGCGTACATGATTTTTGTTAAAGAGTCCCTAAAAGGTCCTTATGTTTCATCAAATGTAAATGGTAGGAATCAAGAAGAGTTAGACTTGTCTAATTTTCTAAAAGGATTCCAAGATGTGTTCATCGATGATATCCCTATGGACTTACCTCCAAAACGAGGGGATGATGACCATCAAATTGAGCTCATACCCGGAAGCTCACCGCCTAACAAGCCTCCTTATCATGTTTCCCAAGCTCAACAAGAGAAGATCATGAGGCAAGTACAAGAATTGGTTGACAAAAGGATGGTGAGGCCTAGCTCATGTCCCTTTTGTTCTCCAATCCTTTTAGTGCAAAAGAAAGATGGTACATACCGTATGTGTGTGGACTGCGAAGCACTAAACCATATCACTATCAAAAACAAATTTCTCGTGCCTTAGGTAGAAGATCTGTTTGACAAGCTGCAGGGCTCTACCTACTTCAATAGGATTGACCTTAAAAGTGGCTATCAACAAATAAGGATAGTGGATGAAGATATCCTAAAGACCGTGTTTTGTACAATGTTTGGCCTTTATGAATATCTAGTCATGCCTTTTGGATTGACTAATGCACCAGCCACGTTCAATCGTCTAATGGAGAAAATCTTTAGACCCTACCGCAAATTCACTGGATTGCTCTTTGATGATATCATCATCTACTCCAAGTCCTTGGAGGAACACAAGAAACATCTCCAAGTGATTTTTCAAGCATTGAGGGAGAACAAGCTTTTTCTCAACCAAAAGAAAAGTGAATTTTTCCTTCAAGAGATTCAATACTTAGGTCATAGTATCTCCCAAGATGGTATCCGAATGGATCCATTAAAATTGGAGGTAATAAAATCATGGCCTAATCCAAGGAATCTACATGAGCTAAGAAGCTTCATAAGTATGTGTGCATACTATAGTTGTTGCATAGCAAAATTCTCT
This sequence comes from Adiantum capillus-veneris, assembly GCF_014529385.1. Lineage (NCBI taxonomy): Eukaryota > Viridiplantae > Streptophyta > Polypodiopsida > Polypodiales > Pteridaceae > Adiantum > Adiantum capillus-veneris. The sequence continues at coordinate 80,969 of NW_028221399.1, read as the reverse complement.
CAAATAGCAGGATCATTACATGACTTAACAAAGAAGAACGTTAAGTATTCATGGACTGCTAAGGAGCAAAATGCTTTTGAAAAGCTCAAAGAGAAGCTTACCTCCCAACCAGTCCTCATGCTTCCGGATCTCTTAAAGCCATTTGAGGTCCAATGTGATGCTTGTGGTGAGTGCCTTGGAGCAGTCTTGGTTCAAGAAGGACTTGCCATAGCATATGAGAGTTGAAGAGTCAATACGGATGAACCGGTCTTTGGCATTTATGAGAAAGAGGTTTTAGATGTTCTACATGCCCTAGACACATGGAAGCACTATCTATTGGGGACTCCATTTTTTCTACAAACCGACCACCAAAGTCTCAAGTACTTCATGACACAAACCAAGCTTTCCGACAAACAAATGAGGTGGGAGATTTTTCTTTCACAATTTAATTTCCATATTGCTCACATAGCTGGTAAGCACAATCAAGTGGCCAATGCACTTTCACAATGACCAAAAGTTACTGCGGTGTCCAGAGCAACTCACAATGATCTATCTTCTATGATAGATGAGTATGCTACTGACCCTGACTTTAGAGACATAACATCAACCCTCGCTTTGGGGAAGAAAGAGGAACCATTCACCTTGCAGGGATGGTTATCTTCTCCACGGCAATCGGCTATGTGTTACCCACTCCCTTCATGAGAAAGTTATGTACGAATCCCATGCTCCTCCCTATGCGGGGCATAGAGGCATTTAACCTATTGTCCGAGGAGTAGAGACGTACTTCTATTGGCCTACCATGAAAGCGGACATACAAGAGTATGTTTCAAAATGGGTAGTATGCCAAAAGACCAAGTATGATAGAGGGAAGAAACTTGGATTACTCCAGCCATAGACAATCCCAAATTCACCATGGGAGAGTATATCAATGGATTTTATCTTTGGATTACCCAAGTCTATCCATGGGAATAGGAGAATATGGACAATAGTCAACAGGTTTAGGAAGCAAGTGCACTTTATTCCTGTCAAAAAGACTATTAAGGCACACCAAGTGGAAACTCTCTTCATATCACAGATATTCAAACACCATGGATTGCCAACATCCATCGTGTCAAATAGAGATCCTAGAATGATCAATAATTTTTGGATAGGTCTCTTTGGAAATCTAGGAACAAGATAGAATTTCTCTTTGGCCTATCACCCACAAACGGATGGCCAAAGTGAGATAGCCAATCTTATGATACTTGATCTACTAAAGACTTATGTTACCAAAGTAGATCAAGGATCACAATGAGACTCTACATACTTCTACAAGAAAAGCACCTTTTGAAATCATTGAGGGAAGACCTAAAAGTTCCTTGCTATTTAAAGTACATGGGGAAGATCTTCATTGCCAATGACTAAATCCATGACCTACAAGAATCTTTCAAAAGATTAAGGAGGCTATATCCATCTCTCAACAAAGACAAAAAGCTGCTGCTGACTAGCATAGAATGACCTTAACATTCAAAGAAAAAAATTGGGTCTTACTTAAGTTTCCGAAGGCTCAACTGAGGCAAACAACGGGCAAAAACCCTACGGGCCATCAAAAGTATTATGCTAAACTAGCAAAAAGCTAGTATGGTCCTTTTCAAATCTTGAAGCCCATTCATGAGATGGCTTATCAACTCAAGTTGCCCAACCATTGGATCATACACAATGCTTTTCATGTGAGCCTAATTAAGCCCTACAAAGGAGAGCCACCAAGTGAACCAATCATTGAAGACCCTCCCAAGATAGAAGACCAAGAAGAGGTGCTACAACCCAAAGCTATCCTTCTACATGAATACAAGGTACTACGACATAGTAAGATTATCCGACGGTATCTTATTAAGTTAAAAAATTATCCTTTTGAAGATGCTAGATGGATGCAAGGAATACAGCTTAAGGATAGTATGAACCTTATCAATGCTTACAATGCTACATTAGAGTAAGAAAATGTACAAATTTCTTTTGAATGACCAATGTTTTTGTCTTATAAGACTAGTTCTCTTTTTATTATGCACGAATTTAAGTAGTATGCATACTTAGAATCATGTTTGTGATGACGACGTCTCTGAACACCAAGTAGAATTTGTAATTCTACTTTGGGAGAATGAAATGGAGTAAAGAGCAGACATGCTTGCGGCAACTACGTCTCCCAAGCAGCAATTGGATTATTCATCCATCTTGGAATGATGTTGTAGGGTAAAAAGGGATCCTCTACCCGCTAAGACACATTGTCTAATAATTAAGGCTTTATCTCTCCTACCTCATAGTTGAGGACGACTATGATTTCAAGAGAGAGGCAATGTCATAAAAGTCTAATATCTAACCAATCCAAATGATTTTCTCATATTAAACTGATCATTTAATGTGGGAGAATAGACGAGAACAAGGGTTAGAATATACACATGTGATTTTACTTCTATCTCGACACGGGGCCAATGGTAAAGGGGTTCAAATGAGAGATGATCTATCAAAGAGCAAGGTTAGACAATGGAGCTTAAAAGACTTTACGGTTAGATTCATTAAAGACCTCCAAATATTAGTGTTAAAAGTCCTTTGGCCTTAGTAAGCTAGGGCTGAGCTTAAGGTGGAAATCGAGCCCAAGCTTGAGGTGCTTGTTGTGCTTGCTAACTAAGGTGATTGAGGTGCTTTTTGTGCTTGATGACTAAGGTGCCTGAGGTGCTTGTCGTGCTTGCTGACTAAGATGCTTAAGGTGCTTGCCATGCTTGCCGACTAGGGAGCTTGAGATGCTTGTGGGAGCATTACCCAAGCTTGAGGTGCTTTGTCATGCTTGCTGACTAAGGTGCTTGAGGGTAAGGTGCTTTACAAAGTCAACAAATATCCCTAAAAGGAGGGGGCAAGCCTTACAAGAAGCGGCTAGAGAGAGAAACACACACACCCTCACACAAGGCAATCCTGGTACAAAGAAAGCATTTAGGACACTTGTCAAGCTCCTCTTCATGTTTCCCTCATGGTGTGCCTAAAGCCTACTGGTTGGCCTCCCAAGGGGTCCAATGATTTAATTTAATTAATTATTCTTGCATTTATCAAGCCCTCTCTCTCAAAGGGGAAAGGGGGACACTTGTCCCAAGACTACCCTTGTTGCTTGTAATGCATCCTGCATGTGATTGGCCAGTCTTGCATGGGTCCAATGAGCTTCAAGCATGAGCTACAAGGGGGGGTCAACCAAAGCAAGAAGGGGGCTAGCATGGGGGGTAGACTCTCCTACACACACTCACACACACTCTCATGGTGTGAAGTGCAAAGTACAAGAGCTCCATTTCCTTCTCCAAGCTAGTAGAGAAGGTGAGAGTCTACTCCAATACTCTTGGCTATGGAATGCAAATCCAACCAAGAGCCATGCTTCAATGCTTAAGCTTGCCATCTTCTCCATCTTCATTACTATAATATTATGTACGCTAGCAAGAAGAGTTATGATAAGTGAGGAACTACTTCTTTCTCCTATGAAATGTTTCTTCTTCCTCTTCCCTACCCTCATTCCCGGCTATAGCTCTCCACCTTCGAAGGTGTTTGAGGCCTTGGGACCATGGCTTGGGATAGTTAATTCTTTTTGCAAAGTTTATGTTATGCTCACAATGCATGAAGCTTTCCATCTTCATTGCATCATCTAGGTCACAAGGAACACAAATATTGTATTGTACCAAGTCTCTCTTGATGGGAGAATCTATAATACAAATGCCTATTGGAAGTGGGACCGCGCTCCACATAAATCAGGTCCTCAACTATTCTCATGTTCTCTAAACTCTCTCTCTTGCAAAAGTATTTTTCATGCTAAGTTAACTAAATACTATGTTTATGTTGCTATCATCAAAAATTAAGTTCACCCTCTATGCTCACAAAGTATTCTCACAAAAGTGCTTTCTTTAATTTCCTAATTCTGCTACATCTCAAAGTTCATAGGCCATTTCCATTACAATTAAAAAAAAGAACATCTTTATTTTCCACATTGTTGTCCCTTTGCAACCGTTTGTGTAACTGGCTTATATCCAAAATAGTGTTTAGACTTGATTTATAGCTCACTTGAGTACTCTAAAGGAGTTACCACAACTAAAAGGTGTCTTAATGAATGACCAGGTTTTAGACTTTCTGAACATGTAAGAATACCTCGTCTCAACTTTCCATGAAAGTGACATGCTGACATAACTCATCAGTAAATATTAAGTCCTTGACTTGCTATCATTACTCATCAATAAACAACCTCACAATAATTGGTGATCGAGGTTGAGAACATGACCTAAACATGAAGGGACTAAACCTAGTCACAACATGCTTTGCATCATGGTAAGAAAACTCCAACTAGAGAGATAACCTTTCCAATTGTATTGCTTTTAGCTAACGCATGCTCTTAGCATATCCTCTAGCACAAGATTAACACTTGTAAACTGCCTTTTTGTCTATGGATGACTGGTAGTGTGGAGTTGTGTTTCCCAACCGTATACATATAATTCTCCAAAAATTACTGGTGATCTTGGGCATAACGACTCGCAACATTGCTGAGTAATCAACAACAACAAACTTGGTTAACTTTAGAGATTGAATAGTGGATTGAATAAATGTTACAAAGTTTAGTCACCTTATCTACAAGCACCCAAACGGAGCCATTACCTCTTATAGTGATCCATAATAAATATAAAAGAGATATTGCACATAGAGTGTGAAATGCTTCATAAGCTATCAATTTTATGAATTTGCATGCCTCTGCAAAGCTGCCTTTGTTAAACACCAGGGCCCATAGCACCTAGTGTCCATACATTTAGCAAAAACTGACCCAAATTTGCATTTTCATGACTATAATTCCCAATGCTTATGGCAGGTGTGTTGCTCACAACACACATGAAAGAGGAGGGTAAATAGGTATATGAAAAGAAACTAAATACTTCGTATTGGAATCACTTGAAAACCTTGCTAAAATGTTTGGACCATAATAGAATAAAAAATAAATCACAACTAGGTACATGCAATGAAACATTTTCATTAACAATAGATAACCTTGCTATATAGTTAAATAACCATTTGTGAATGCTGTTCAACAATACTTGTAAACTTTACAAGTCTTACTCGGTATCCTATAATTTTTGGCCATTGAAATTGTTCCTAATACAACATGCTCAAAATGGTATAATCCATGGGTCTGACTAGCACTGAGGGACTTTGACGCAACACATATTGGAACAATAGGCACCATTGTCAGTCCTAGAGACACATAATCTCCTCATGTGGAATATGTCTCATATGATGATGTCCAAAAAAATGACATCCATCAAGTACAAGATGTACTTGTGTGTGGACAGAAGCAGAAACACTCAGCGATATGAGTGAGATGGATCCTCATAAACTTTACTCCACACTAGCTAAACCGAACTTCATGAGCTCCTAGACCATGTTTCACGCCTTGTGACTAACAACATGTGCCAAACAAAATCCTACCTATAATTGCCGGGTGCAAAAATGTATTTGGTAGACTGTTGTACCTAAATGTATTTGGTACACTATTGTACCTAAATTCTTTGCTTCTACATGACCTTTAATGTGTCTAAAGAGAGAAAGGAATGAAAGCATTCTAGCATATTCCTCCCACTTGAAAAACTCAATCAAAGCATATTCAGATTCAAAATGAAACCAAATCACATGCTTACCTGAAGTATAAAATAGCTTACACTTACCTGAAGGCAAGTGCACTTTCCAAACCTGAAAGGTATATTATTTAAAATCCAACCTCAATAGACCCCGTATGTCATTGACCTATTAAACACTAAATGCGAGATTAGTGAAAAAAAATGGAACTGGTAACCTTGGTGTTTCCTAGACAATTCAAAGCCCTTGGTTAGCTTGCTGCATGGAAAATGCTTAAACTATCAATTAACAGTTACCAACTCAGTCTATCGTGCTGGTCCAATAGTGATTGTAATCAACTTGGGAAGTTTAAAACTTATCTACTACCCCTTGGCAGATCGATGACTTCTCTCCTTGAAAGTACAATTGTGAAGAGACCAAATTATGACCATGGAATAATTTTGCATTAGTTGGGTCATACTTTTGAAAATACCACTCCTATAGACATTGGAATCTTATTCCCAATTGGATCTTGAAATAATCATATCTCTCCATGAAAAGAAGAGAAAGATTTCCAACACCCAGAAGAAGGTAGTTATACTATAATGACTTCTGACTCAACCTCTAGGTAAAATAGGACTAAGGGTCACATTTGATGAAAAGATAAATACAAGATAGAAGCTCTTGGCACCATTTACCTATCATACATTTCTAAATGGTTGGATTTGATACCAAATATTGGACTTAATGGGAATTTCATTCACTATCTGGAGCAAGGCTACAATAGTTTGGTTTGAAGTGATAAAACGGATGTTCCTATTAGTTAGGATCAAGATATCTTGCTTATTTTTTTCTACAAGGTTCAATTCTTAGTTTCACTTTGAATATTATATCAAAGATGGATCTGTCTTTATAAATGGAAATCTCTTACTTCACTCTCTCTCCCCTTGTGTGTGTGTGTGTGTGTGTGTGTGTGTGTGTTTTTTTTTTCTTATCTCAAAAATTAAAAAGGCTTTCCACATATAGCGTCCCTAATGAAGGCTTGCATGCAATGATCCTTTTTAGGCCAATTGCAATGAAGAAATTTTAAGCATTGTGCATAAAAAACGAGTCTCTTAAAGTAGCCTCTGACGAAGGCCTTCACATATTGATCTTTCTTTGCCTTCTTGGAATGAGTAAAGCCCAAGCATTCTACAAAAAAAAAATTCAAAGATTGTTTGCTTGTAAAAGGTGAAAGTGATGTATAAATTAATGGACAATACTTCCCAATTGCAAGTTTTTGTATAGCGTGAGGTTGATCGTTACCTTTAGCAATTGGTGGACGAAGATAAGATGCAATTCAATGAGTAGGATGTTCATTTGAATATTTTTCTAGTGTGAAATAAGTTTCCTTGAGGAGCTATAAACAAAAGCTATTACATGGTGAGTTTTTCTTTTTTTTGCCAAACTCACAATTGTGAGTGGAAGTATGTATTAAAATCTCCAGGTAGAAATGTGCAAAGTAACCTCAATAATTTACACACAAACTAACATATTCTACTACTTTTAGCAAGTATTGGAAGGCAAACCCCGTTTGGAAATGAATATTGCCCTTGAAAAAGGAAGAACTCGAACAATTGGAATAAGGAAAGTCTCACCGACTTGATCGTTAACGTTGGGTAAGTAATCATGGATATTGGATAGCCTGTGATTGGCACTTTGTAGCATCTAGAGAGGTCGTGAGATCACATGGTGAGTTTTAAATAAAACTTGCAAAACATATAACTTATTCTATTTTCACTCAAACATTCTTTTCATAAGGTCCCTTGAATAGATATAGCAGTTTAAATGCTAACTACTAACTAGCTAAACAATGCCAAGCTTTACAAACTTTTACTCTTTTGCAAAAGTTTTGGAAAATGGTGAGGAACATGAGGGAGAGAAGGGCGCACATGGTACCGTACCGATGAGTAGTATTGCCTTTAGGTTTTAGCTTGTGTCCTTCTCCTCTCTAGGACTTTCTGCATACCTCCCTTGCTGACAAACATTTTCCCCTCCCCCTTAGGGGGGGCATACTATGGCGTTGCATGATGCTCTCTTGGACAGGCTCACCACTTAACCCCTGAGCATTTTTGTAGCTCCTAGCTGAAAATCAACCTTGCCAGGTCAACAAGCTTCCTCACCTCTAGCTTCTCATCCTTCTAGTAGTACTTTGTCGCAAACCCAATTGCTACTGAGCACAATCTTTTAACTTCAAATGGGCTTAGCCCATTGTAGCCTCCATGCAACACATGCAACCTATGCAGCTAGGAATCACTTGCCTCTGCCCCTAATGTCATACAAAAAACTTGTAGGGGATCCCACGATAGATTCATCAACCCCTTGTTTTGCCCTACTCAACCTGGAAGCCATGTATGAACTTCTTGTTCCCAATTTTTCAATGGAATCTCTGGAGCATGAGGGAGGTCCGCAAGAGGAAATAGAGTAAGGTATAAGGCATTTCAAGATTAACATCCAGTCCTCCACTCCAATCATGTCGGAGAATGAACACACCGGAGGTAATGGCTTTATCCCACCTTTAAAATCCCCTCCTCCCTCCAACAATGAAGAAGCTCAAACAGACTTTGAAGAGGTAGAATCAATACCATTAATAAAAGTAGGATCTTAATGCTTGGTTTAACCAACTCATTGATAGGGTTGTCATAGGACTATGCCATGGTCCAAGACCATCTCCTTGAAAGCTTTGAAGAACTGGGTCACTACCAACTGGGAGGATAGGAGCCTCTTCCTGCAGCACATCCACCAACAATTATTATTTGTTTTTCTTTGAAGATGCAAGCAGTGCTCTTGAAGTAATTACTGAGGGACAATAGTTAATAAAAAATATTTCAATCTCTTTCTTTAAATGGTACAAAGGCTCAACCCAAGGGGGAAAAGCCCTCCAAGGCTCCTGTATGGATAGATTTTCCTAACTTACGTATAGAGTACTACCCTTGGCTTAGAAACATAGGAGGAGTCTTAGGCAAGTTTTTGGGGAAAAATGCCAGAGGTGGGATCAACCCTAAGTGGGACCCCCACTTGCTAATAGATGTTGATATGAACAAAACCCCTAAAACTAAAGTTCCCATGAAAAATTGTGCAGGCAACCTGTCACATTAGTAGAATATCTTATATAGAATCTAGTTAACTCTTGTTTCCATTGCTGTTGGAATTAGGGTTGCAGAGAGAAACACACACAGCTTGAAGAAGACGAAGGAAGCTCAAGGCACACAATAGAGAGTGTGTTACTTAGTGTGCAATGGAAATATAGATAGCCCTAGAGTGATGGGCGTATATACAATGCACGGGGGAAAAACCTCCTAAAGAGGGAAAAAAATGCCCCGGTGGTCCTAGTGTGTTCACACACATCACTACCACATGTATATGGTAACAAATCCCCCCTGGAGTGATGCGGTGAATGAGAGCTGGCACATGAGTAGGGAAGTGCCATGCCCTAAGGACATGATCAATCCACAAAGGGGAGTAAGCCCAAAGCTTTGCGGAAAGCTTCAAGCTTCTCACAAGACAATGCCTTTGCGAAAAGATCTGCAAGGTTGTCCTGTGTTGGCACATAAGCCAAGCTGATCTCTCCTGCAGAGAGCCTCTCCCTGACATAGTGTTAATGCACCTCAATGTGCTTTGTGCGAGCATGAAAAACTGCGTTCCTCGCAACTGCCAATGCACTCTGACTGTCAGTGTAGATAATGTTGGCAGTGTCCTGTCCAACACCCAAATCACCCATAAGGCGTTTGAGCCATACACACTCAACCGTAGCTGTGAAGACTGCCCTATACTCAGCCTCACAACTCGAAGTGGCCACAGTAGGTTGCTTCTTGCTCAACCATGATATACATGAACTGCCAAGCATGAAACAAAAACCAATTGTGGACACTGGCGTGTCAAAACAACCAGCCCAATCTGAGTCCAAAAAAGCATGTAAGTCTGCCCCTTGGGATAAAAAAATCCAAGCTGTAAAGTGCCACTAAGGTAGCGGAAAATCCTCTTGACAGCCTGCCAATGCTTAGACCCTGGGCTATGCATAAATCTGCTGACCTGTGAGACTACAAACTGAATATCTGGCCTCGTGTTGCATACATAAATGAGGCAGCCAACAACATTTTGGTAAAGAGTGACATCAGCAGGATCGCTAGCATCATGTAAACTTTAAACCTGTTTCCATGGGAGTGGCAATAGGTTTGCAATCCTAAACTCCAAACTTACATAGCAATGTCTCTATGTAACTTTTCTGACACAAGGCAATACCACCATCACACTGCTTAAACTGTATACCCAAGTAATGATGCAATAGCCCCAAATCTTTCATTTTGAAGTAGCATTCAAATCAGCCTTAAATTCAGCAATATGTCTCTCATTTGGTGTCCAGTGATCAGCAAATCATCGACATAAAGAACCACAATGAGAAGTATATCACCCTCACGCTTTACATACAATGTGCTTTTTGTTGAGCTGTTACGGAAGCCTCATTTAACAAATGAGTGTCAGCTTTCTCATACCAAGCACGAGGAGATTGCTTCAACCCATACAAAGCCTTCTTACATTTTCACACTTTGTCCTCTTGTCCTTTTATGACAAAACCGCGAGGCTGCGTTACATAAACTTCCTCAAATATGTCACCATTCAAGAAAGCAGTAACAATGTCTGATTGATGTACATCTGAACCAAAATGAGCTGACAATGCAATAGAAAGCGCACAGTAGTCATACGACAAATGGGAGCAAAAGTCTCTTCATGATCTATGCCTTTCTGTTGTGCATAACCCTTTGCAACAAGTCGAGCCTTATGGCGATTGATCTCACCATCCGGCTTGCGTTTCAACTTATAAACCCACTTCATACCAATGGCCTTTTTGCCAGGAGACAAATCACATAAAGTCCATGTGTCATCCTCTATAAGTGCATCATTTTTGATTGCATGGCTTCTGAATTCTGTGCTTCATCAAAAGACAGAGGCTCCTCAACATCATGTAATCTAGACACAGCCAAAGCATAACAATCTGATGCATAAGATTCATGGCGAGAGCCTGAAGGAGTAGGACTAGACAAAGGTGCATCCAATTTACTATCACGCAAAGTGTGCACCAACCATTTTGGCATACCTCTAGCCTATTCATTTTCAGCCGTTTCCTCATCAAGTACATCATGTACATCTGCATCAGTAATAGGTTGATCTATAACATTTTCAGAAACCCCCATAGACTGTACATTTGCCTCATTGGAACTTACATTTGTATTTCCACCACTGAAAGAGGCAACAAAGTGTCATAAATGTCCTGTGAGCTTACATTACTGTCTCTAGTACATGACAGCAAGGGCTGAACAGAATCTTCCACAAACACTACATCCCATGAAACTAGAATATGTTTTGTTTTTGCGGATGATACAACCTGTAACCTTTGCTTTCAGCACTATAACAACAAAAATACATTTGACAACCTTATCATCCAATTTTCTGTGCGGTGTTTGTGGCACCAAAGCTTATGCCAAACAACCAAAAACACGCATGTGCTGAATAGAAGGCTTTCTATCATGCCATGCTTCATATGGAGTAAAAGACTGCAAAGATTTTGTAGGACACCTGTTTAGTACATAAGTGGCACACATGATGGCCTCAAGCCAAAAAGAATGCGGCAAAGCGTGACTTTTGACCATACATCGTGCCATTTTCGTAAGTGACCTATTTTTCCTCTCAGCAACACCATTTTGTTGAGGTGTATAAGGCACTGTACATTGGACTTTTATCCCATGACTAGCCAGAAATGCATTGAATTCATGAGACATATACTCCCCCCCTCGATCGGAATGGAGGGTGCCCACAGTACATTCCAACACATTTTCAGCCATAGCCAGAACTTGTTTGAAGCACATAAAAACTTCGGACTTCTCTTTAAGCGGAAATACCCATGCATGCTTGGAGTAATCATCAATGAAAGTCACGAAGTATAGGTAATTTCCCAAGCACGGAGTTTGCATGGGCCCACAAACATCACTATGCACAAGCTGGAACCTGTATGTGGCCCAAACTGAACAATCCTTTGGAAACTTAGAACGCTGCATCTTACCCAAAATACAGCCTTCACAAACATGTTTGACAGGTGCTTCAAGATGCGGCAAAGAAGCAACCATATCAGATTTTTGCAAACGCAGCAAACTAGAAAAATTCAGATGACCAAAATGTGCATGCCAAAGTTTTGCATCTGAAATAGCCCTTCAATCTACAACAGTATTTGCAAAATTTGGTCCACACTTATCATACAAAGTGAGCTTATATAGCCCACTGCACAAAAGGCGAGATGCAACAATTTCATCACCAAAACTGAGATCATGAACTGTACATCTGTCATCCACAAATTTGACTACAAGTCCAAGTCTAGCAAGTGTGGATACAGACAAGAGATTCTTCTTGATCCCAGGTACATAAAGTGCATCAACAAGTGTGAAGGAACTGCCATTTGCAGGAGTAAGCACAATCTTTCCAACTCCCTGAACCGGATAAGAGGCATTGTTGGCACAAGTGATTGAATTCCCATGAGGGACAGACTCGAGAAAGGTGAACAATTCACGATGTGAGGTAATGTGCTTTGTAGCAACACTATTGAAATACCACACATGTGAATCTGTAGGAACTAACAAGCATGCATCATGGACTACAGGATTGTAAGTGCACTCTGCACTAAAAGCCCATTCTGCATCAACATCAACATTACAGTCTCCTTTCACAGAAGAATCAACAATGGCTGCATTTGTAGTGGAACCAGCATTTGCGGTGGAACCACCCTCTTTCTTCTTAGCCTCTTTGGCCTTCAACTTAGGACACGACTTGATCAAGTGATCATTAGCTTTACAATAATGGCAACGCATCTTCTTTTTGCCCTTATCACCAGAATTGCCAAATGAAGTGTTGCCAGTAGAAGCATTGGGAATAGAAGTTTTGCCACTCGCAGCAGAACCATAAGAAATGGTTGCATTACTGTTACCACCCTTTCCTTGAGAAGTAATAAAAGCCTATTCAACTGCACACTGTCTAGTCCTGTTTTTTTTTGGAAAGTGACTCTTACAACAGCAATGTGCATAATGAATCAGACTTGACAACTTCTGGACTTCCTTGGGTCATAAGTCTCCAAGTACTGGCAAAAGTCTGGTAAGAATCTGGTAAGGCATCAAGAACAGTCTGCACAAGGGAATTGTCTGAAATGACTTCACTTGCAAACATAAGTTGCTCATAGATATCCTTGACACTAGCAAGAAAAGTGTCCATATCATCTTCTTTATGCATAATCTTTGATTCCAACTCTTTACGTAGCAAAGAATTTTAGCCTCATTGCCACTTGCATAAAGACCAGGCAAAATATCCCAAGCCTGTTTTGTAGATTTTACAGAACGGATGTGAGGAACAATGGTGCGCTTCACAGAAAATGCAATCAATGCATGAGCCTGCACATCCTTTACATCCCAATGAGCTTGTTTTGCTGTAGGCAAAACAACTCTAATAGCAGCAATCCTTGCAGCAAGACCTGCAACATCCTCAACATCGCCTACATCCTCAGAACCAGGGCGTACATCAATGCCTTGCACAATGTTCCAGATGCCCTTTGACACAAGAACATGTTGCATCATATAAGCCCACATAGGGTAGTTGTCCCCATCCAAACTGTCCTCAGCAGCAAACATCTTGAACACATCTGTGTTGTTGTCAGCCATGGTAAATGCTGCACACCTGATGTGAAAACTGCTCGAAAATAGGAGAAATGGAGTGGGAACAACACGTGCTATATAGCACAAACCGTAGAAGACTATGAGGCACTTGTTATGGAAAAACGGCACTGACAGAAAATTTTGCACAAAATGACAAAATAGCTTGTGCAGTACTGCCTGTAGTGGAAACGGAGGCCGAAATGAGCCCATATCAAAAATCCGAGCAGACTAAGCTCTACGGGATCTCTCGAAATTTTTGTCGACCTGCAAACACTTGCCAAAGCTCACTGAAATCGGAGAAAGTGAGCAGGCCTGTGCTGGAGCAGCTGGCGACTACGCCCGAGAGGACGTAACCTGCTCTGATACCAATTGTTGGAATTAGGGTTGCAGAGAAACACACACAGCTTGGAGAAGATGAAGGAAGCTCAAGGCACACAATAGAGAAACACACACACAATGGAGAAGACGAAGGAAGCTCAAGGCCCTAGAGTGATGGGCGTATATACAATGCACGGGGGAAAAAAACCTCCTAAAGAGGGAAAAAAATGCCCCGGTGGTCCTAGTGTGTTCACACACATCACTACCACATGTATATGGTAACAATTGCTACCAATAGGGGCACCTTATTAAAGATTACCCAATTCTCTAGCAAGAAAAGCAATAGAACCAATTAAAAAAAGAGCCTAAGAAAAACAATCCAAGACAGTTCTAGCAGGTTAGGCAAAGAAATACAGTTAAAAATTAGAGAAAGAGACCAGGATGAAATTTGGTGTTCTTTTAGAAGATGTGTTTGAACCCTTTTTTGTTTTTGACATACCCAAGCATATTGAAAGGGATAAGGCTTCAAATAAAAAACCAAGGTCTCTAGCCCTAGCAAACAGGCTCAAATTTACAACTTTAAGAAAAAACCAGAAGAAACGGTGGGAGTGTACTAGGTGATTTGAGCAATGTGTGACAGGATGTTCAAGAATTGTTACGGCAAGAGAGAGTAGTGTTGTTGTTTTCAGAGAGTTTTCTCAACAAAAAACTTGCATGCTAAATGTATAGTATCAAACATGGAACATTAGAAGTTTGCATACATGATGCAATATGTTTGAGAGACAATTGTGAGATCTATTCTGAAGCCCGAGGAAGGTTTAGACACACAAAGTGATGGACTACAGCGGCTGTGCGCACACAAATTTGACCAGTTGTATCTACCTCCCCAATTAACAGTTCAAATTAAGAGGAAGTCCTTAAAAGGTTACACAAACTCTCACACATTTACAAAAATATATGCCCATAAAAACACATGGGCAAGGACAATTCCTTGTTACACCACTAACACAACCTATGGCTCCTAACAAAACCAATCGTGTGCCATAGAGGGAAAATTGGCCAACCATGAGACACACAAGTACTATGATTGACCCAAATACGATGGGATGCCCAATATGTATCCATGAGACAATAGAGACAACCTGTAGACAACAACCCCTATGGACCACATGTCTATAAGTACCTACAGACAACCTGTCTATGGGTAGCCATAGAAAAACTTGTCTATAGGTACCCATCAAACCAAACATAAGGGCTTAGACCCACAGAAGTGATTGAGAGAAGGGATTGGTGGGTACCTATAGACAACTTGTCTATAGGTACCCACCAAACCAAGCATAAGGGCTTAGACTCATAGAAGGGATGGAAAGAGCTGAGAGAGAGCTCAACCAATATTGGGCCAACAACATCTATTCCAGTCAAGATTATACAACTAATTAAAATAAAAGAAGAACATGCACTTGTACCTATAACTATATATGAGGAAGCTAGTTCTTCAAGAGCACTAGAGGAAGGTTGGTACAAACCATAACTAGCTCCTATGTATAAACCATTATATTACATACAATGAGAAAATCCTCTAGTCTATTTCATTGCCAAGGGTCAAACCTCCTATGGTAAGGGCTCCACCACCTCAACAAAGGAGCAGGGGATGTCATAAATTTGGAGCACTTGACCATTGGAATAATGAGTTCCACAAAACAAATAAGGATTAGTACCACCACCAGTCCACCACATCAAGTGTAACAAAAAGGGAGGAAACTTCTTAAAGGACTACCCATAAAATCCCAATATCAAAGGAAAAATGCTTATGAGTGTGGTAGAAGTAATTCCATCAAGTTCATCAAAAAGTGAATTGATGATTACCATCAAGGTAGTAACAAGGAGAAAAATCAAACTTGCAAAAACAAATAAAAACTAAGAGTTAGGGTGGTAGTATCAAATATTCATCAAAAACTTGAAAGGCCGATTGACAAATGTACAAAGATAGAAAGAAAAAACTTAATGCTCAGGCAGGCCCAGGAGATTGTGGAATAAAGAACTAAATCTAAGTCTAAAAAGTTAGTGGAATCTTCAGTTAGATCAGGAGGATTAGTTTTGGTATATAAGATCTATGAACACATCAAGAAGCCTTAGAAGCATACTGTGGGTTTACAGGCATGAAAAAACCTAGAGAACAAATGGAAAAATTATCCATATCCACAGCCTGAAGGTGCAAAACATTGAAGCTTTTGAAAGATTGGATAGGATAACCAATAACATATGGAATCTTAGAAACAAGTACCAAAGAAACAAAAAGGAAATGAGACAGAGAGATAGATGCTGAAGAGATTATTCAACCTTAACCTAATGAGCCGTTAAGGGAAACAATTCAAATAGAGCTAGACTTTGAAGAGATGGAAGGAACCTATGGAAAAAGATTTGCCAACACAACTATGGGAAAGAGTGAGGGGTGCAAATACTCAAGACCTAGATAAGCAATCAGCTCCATTTAAGGAAATCTTCTTAAACCATTGTGATACAAGACAGTGGAGCGACGTGCCATTGCTACTAAAAAAAAATTGAAAATTAGAAAGAGTGAGGGGTGCAAATACTGAAGACCTAGATAAGCAATTAGCTCCATTTAAGGAAATATGCTTAAATCATTGTGATACAAGACAATGGAGAGGGTGCCATTGCTACTCAAAAAAATTGAAAATAGAAAGACTCAAATGAAACTACAACTCGCAGATGGGCACAAGGAAAGACCGTTGGATTGCTAGAAGAGGTGATAGTCACATCTTATGGGATTGACTATGAGCCCTCTTGCAATTGTGGAATTTGGAGCCAAGTCAACTTTTGAAATCATATCGGAAATAACGTTCATGAGACAACTTCAGATGATTCAAGATGGGGATATAATGCTATATATCTTAGGCAATCTGGGGGTTTACACAAGACCCCATAGAGGATTTGGATACTAAATCATTGACCTCTAGCAATGCTGAGCTACCGTCATGGCTTAAGGATTATACTAACCAATGAAGATGTATGCCACTTTGGAACACAATAGCCTAAAAAAGAAAGACTTTACTATAGAGAGGGATGTGGTTGATGATGCATATATTTTTGAACCCCTTTTTAAAACACTTGTTTGAGACAATCGATTGGACATATATACTAGCTACTATGGGTCTATGTGTCAATGAATTAGACAAACCAAATTCTACGACGAACAAGGAAGGGAATGAAGCTCATCCAAATGATTTACCTGATAAACACGATTATAAAAACTAAATTAGAAGAGGCGGAGAGAATAATAAGTTAACAATAAAACAACAAATGAGATACTTGTATTGAATTACAATATGAAATCTTCATGAGAGATCTAACCTACCATCGATGAACTGGAAGATGATGAGATCATCACACAAGTGACTTTGATTTGGAAAAGGAAAGATCACGGGCAAGAATAGTGAATAGAATGGGAGAGTAACCTAACCTCCTTGACTAACCAGAGATGCTTTTTCATGGGAGCGACAAAGATGCGTATTTGGTCAGAATAATGCATATGAGTTTTTGGACTTTGATTTAGGCGGTCCAAAGTGTGGGTATGGTTTTGCTTTTTTGTGCGAGCGACAAAGATACGTATTGGGCCAGACCTAATGCATATGACTTTTTGGACTTTTGCTTTAGGTGGTTCCAAGTGTGGGTATGGTCTGAGGTTGCAACACATAATCAAACTGCACTAAACGAGAGCAGTGTTCCTAGCCATTAGTGCAAATTCAAGTGCGTGCTTATGTAGGCTATTTGTGATCGGGTGGAATTGAATAGGAGCTGCAACACAGAGCTAGTATGACACAAGAGCTTTGTAGAAATTAATAGACCATCTACCAGTCATCATATGCTTCTCTATGAATACGTTATCTAACTAGAATATGTGGAATGAGCCAAGTCCTAT
>NW_028221399.1:0-63201 GCF_014529385.1 Adiantum capillus-veneris | reverse complement strand
CCAAACAGTAAAAGCACGCTTACCTCATCTACTGAAGAAACAGGAAACCTGCTGGAGCATTGGTTCCACATCATACAATGCTGCAACAGAGAACACCCTAGCGGCCTGAAAGAGGAGCTAGATCAAGAAAACTTCAAAGACAGTTGCTTCTCTCGGGAATGATGGCCCAAACGGCGGGTCAACGAGCAAAAAGTAAAAGAGCAATGAAAACTCGCACAAGCAAGGGCCGAGTTAGAGACTCAGAATCATAGTAGTGACACATTGCTGAAAGAAAAAGAAGCATTGAGTTCTCAACCACAAATCAGAATAGAGGAAGCCCAAGTGCAGCCACAACTGCTACCAGGACAAGAAATGCACGACTTGCCTGAAACATCACACCAAGGAGAACAAGAGCAAGGATCAACGGAGGCAAATCTAGAGATAAGAGATGAGCTAACTCAGACTATCAAGGACATTCTAGAGGGACCAACAAAGATTACATGATATATGAAAAGAAGATAACGGAGTCAGTGGTCCTGGCGTTCTTACAGCCAGAAGAGCAGGTGGAGGTTTTTGGCCATGAGTACCTACCTTTTCCCTTGATATGCCATGAAGCAATCCTATGGAAAGAGAAGATGCGGCCGACTCTGCCACGAAACAAAGACGAGGATTACGAAGGTGTAGCACTGACAGCTGAAGAAGCACAGGTACTCATAGACGACCACCCAAAGTGGAGAGCAGAAGTGGCTGGACAAGCGGCCACAGGATCTTACCAACTACCACAACGCTCCTCAGCACATTCAAATAGATCCTACTTTCTGCCAGTCCCTAGAAGATGCACATGAAAGAGTTTGCCACATGGAAAGGCTCAAGGCAGAAAAAATCTCAACTACCCAGTCCTGACAGCGCAAAAACCCTCCTACAATAGCATATGTAGTGAAACACTCTCAATTCAACCATCACTTTGTTGCGAGATTGTCCCCGACGTAGCCTGTCAGATGCTGGTAAAGATTGCCCGGATGATCGTCACTGCATCCAGGTGTTCAAAGATACTCAAGGCGACGATCATCCGTGGAACATGTTCCTTGAAGGGCATAGAGGGATCTGCTGGAATCTCCAAGATTCGCCGCCACGATGTATTCTGATGGCAATGTACTCAAGACTAATGTACCGGCCTTCACATTACTTGCATACGTTTGAAGAGGCCCTATCACAGGTTTATTGGAAATCGACTCAACGATATTTCATCCTATGGTGAAGGACCTCAAGGCACGGTACATAGCATACAGCAACCAATAAGTGAAAACCTTTTCGAACAGCATCAAGAAGCCCAGGAGACTGTACTCCACACGCGAAGCTTTCTCAGCAACTCTTGCTCCTTGGAGCCCCATCAACAACCAAAGCTTCGAACATGCAGGGGACGTGCAAGGATAAGGAAGGGGGGAGTGTTTGGCAGAAGAAGCTACGGTTCCAGAGAAGGCGTCACATTTTTGTGGGAAACCCTTGTAAAATTCTTTTGTAAGAGAGCATCTCTGAGCCGAGAACTTGTAAAAGAATTTATGATTATTTTTCTGGGAGCAATTGTATATTAGAGAGCCAGTGAGAAGTTTAGGAGCTTTTGGCCGGACAAGCCATTTGTAAATACCTAAACTATAAAGGTCAAGTTTTGTAACTTTGAACATTGTCTTCTTTTATCACAAGTTTTGGAAGAAGACAACGGACGTTTGAGAGCTCTATCTTGCTCCAACTTGTAATCTTCGCTACTGTGGCTACGGTAATCCGAATTTAGATTTGTTTATTGCATTGTGTTCCTCTTACTTTGCTCTTCTATTCAAGTGTAATCATTCAAGATTCGGTGTAGGTTTTCAACTACGCGTTTGGAGTCTTAAATTGCTGTTTTGAGTGCTTATATGCGTATTTTATGTTGTTTTGACCTAGGAGAGGCTTTGGGGACCCTAAAACGACCCTTTAGGATCATCTGTTTACTATTTTTGTTGACTTTGGGATGAACAATCGTGATCTTTGTACCTCTCTAGAATGCTGTGACAATGATAGGATATGCTCCTGATAGTCCCCTATAGCTCCCCTTCAAGTTTCGTGCGAATCGGACATGATTTTCATGGTAAACGGGCGTGATGACTGTAGAGCTATGTAGAAGGACGTAGGCAGATTACTTGGCTTTAGTGCGTATGATTTGCTTGCAGAGTTAGTAGTTGCATCTCATCGAGTTCACTTCATTACGAATGACACCCTAGTGAGTTTCCATGACTCATCGTAGTCGCTTCCCTTGTATTGATATTTTATGTTGATGTGTGAGAGCTATGCTATCGACGTCCGTTGCGGCGACCTGCAAACAGACATGCATGCATCATGGATAGCAGGATTGTAAGTGCACTCTGCACTAAAAGCCCATTCTGGATCAACATTAGCATTACAGCTCCTTTCACAGAAGACTCAACAATGATTGCATTTGTAGTGGAACCAGCATTTGCAGTGGAACCACCCTCTTTCTTCTTAGCCTCTTTTGCCTTCAACTTAGGACACTGCTTGATCAAGTGATCATTAGCTTTACAATAATGGCAACGCATCTTCTTTTTGCCTTTATCACCAGAATTTCCAGACGAAGTGCTACCAGTGGAAGCATTGGAAACAAAAGTTTTGCCACTCACAGCAAAACCATAAGAAGTGGCTGCATTGTTGTTACCACCCTTTCTTTGAGAAGCAATAAAAGCATGTTCAACTGCACGCTGTCTAGTCCTATTTTTTCTAGAAAGTGACTCTTGCAACAGCAATGTGCATAATGCATCAAACTTGACAACTTCTGGATTTCCTTGGGTCATAAGTCTCCAAGTACAATCAAAAGTCTGGTAAGAATCTAGTAAGGCATCAAGAACAATCTGCACAAGGGAACTGTTTGAAATGACTTCACCTGCAAAAATAAGTTGCTCATTGATATCCTTGACACCAGCAAGAAAAGTGTCCATATCATCTTCCTCATGCATAATCTTCTACTCCAGCTCTTTACGTAGCAAAGCAATTTTAGCCTCATTGCGACTTGCATAGAGACCAGCTAGAATATCCCAAGATTGTTTTGAAGATTTTGCTGAAGATATGTGAGTAACAATGGTGCGCTTCACAGACAACGCAATCAATGCATGAGGCTACGAATCCTTTACATCCCAAAAACCAACTTGTTCTATCGTAGGCAAAACAACTCTAATAGAAACAATCCTTGCAGCAAGACCTGCAACATTCTCAACATCGCCTACATCCTCAGAACCAGGACATATATCAATGCCCTGCACAATATTCTAGATGCCCTTTGACACAAGTACATGTTGCATCATGTAAGCCCACATAGGGTAATTGTCCACATCCAACCTGTCCTCAGCAGCAAACATCTTGAGCACATGTGTGTTGTTGTCAACCATGTTTAATGCTACACCTGAGTTGGTCAAGTGTAGGTTGACACCTTATGCTTTCTTCCACGCACCTGCAGGTCGAGATTCTTCCTTAGCTGACATTATATGTTAGGTGAGTTCTCGCTGTGCTGACGTCCATTGCGGCATATCCGTCCAACATTGGCACCGCTGCCAGGGACGAAAACCTTAGGTAGGTGACCGAGACTAATCCTTGAGGATTGGGATTTTGGGCTTGCCAAGAGTCTCATTTTACATTTAGATAGGATCAGAGGGTGGAGGACTCTCTAGGTCTTAGAGGGAGTCTAGGAAGCGTGTGTCTGGCCTAGATCCTTCGACTTAGGTAGATTAGGTAGACCAAGGTATTTTTAGGTAGTAGTCGAGTTGTTGAGTAGGATTGGGAGTGGTAGAAGCGGTGAGAGGAGAGCTTGAGAGTCCGGAGAGGCCAAAAAGCAACCAAAACACCATTATCACCATTTCACATGATAAGTAGGAGTAGAGTAAGTAGGACATCATGATTCAGGATCTAGAGCATTTCATGCATGTACACTTGCTTGGTAAAGTCATCACAAGTTTGTAAAAGACGCAAAAGTGTGATTGAAAGCCTAATTGAAGTCCAAAAGTTACTGTGAGTGTTTTTGATAGATCTACAGAGCATTAGGAGCATTTCTATCAAAATAATAATAATAATAATTTTAAGCCAGGAGACATCCTATGTGTAGGATGTCTATAGGCTAATCTGGTGGGAATTTTGGGATTTTGAGTTGACCAGTGTGTTCAGAAGGTAGGGTTTACCCTAATTTCAATTGGAAAGTGGAAATTTGACCATATCTTGATAGGATAAGGCCAGAGAGACTGAAATTGCCAGACATCCTACCCAAATTGTGCCAAAGTATTATTTTGAGACCCAAACCATAAGATGGCTACATGAGCATGTCTTGCATGATATATTGAGTGACTGAAAGGGGTTTCACCTCATTTGGGTGAGAAAATTGGGTTCAAAGTGGACTTTAGCACTTTTGACTGAAAAAGGCAAGAACAGCTAAAATTTGCAACTTTTGAAATCCAAACCAAAATCTAAGCATACCACTGGGTTACTGACGTCAAGGGGAAGCTGTGGGACAAGTCTGGGATCAAACAGGCCAAAAAGACATCCTACGCGTAGGATGTCTAAAGCAAGAAATTGAAGCCAGAATTTGTTGTATAGCCTAAGGCAGGCCTCCTAGTTAATTTTGGTCGAAATTGGAGTTGATTAGACTGATCAATATCAGCAATAGGCTGTCTGTATAGATTTCTGACTCATTGACCAGCTAATAGGTGTCCAAATCAAAATGTAAAAGCAGCTGTAGGCTCAGCACATCAAGGGGAAACCACAAGTGCAAAAATCCACGCAAAACAAAGCAGGAGACATCCTACGCATAGGATGTCTATTTGGGCATACTGCAAAGAAAATTTGACTGTGCATAGACAGTGAGATTCCAATTGGCTTAAGGGTTCCAGAACTTCTTTCAAAAGTGAATTTGGACCTTGTTTTCCCATTTGACGGAGCAAAGACTGAATTCAAACTTTTTCGCATAAATTGACCAACATCTGAGAGAAGTACAGTTTCAGATTTGCGACCTAATCCAGAACATCAACAGTGTATAAAATACAGTAGTGGTTGAGATTAACTCTCCAGTTATACCAATCATTACTAAGATAACCTCTAGCAGATAAATGCTTTGACTCGATTGTCGAAATTAAAACGCTTGTGTACATGTATATTCAGCACCAAAGCAAGAAGTTGTGCAGAAATTGACACTTTGCCAGGTGAGTGGTTGGATTTGTGATAAATTGCATCCATAAGTTTGATGAATTTAAGATCAAGAAGATACATTGTTAGAGACCAGAAGGTGGCAGGTGACCAAGGTAACTTAGTGTCCACCGAAGAGAGTGTAACTCAGGCAAGGCTAGATCCGCTAGCACCGATTATTGAGGAAGGTAGTGATACTAACACTTTGTCAGACAAATCTTTCTTCATGATGGGTATTCAACAGCCAGGAGGTTTCACCTATGATGGACCTATGCGAGGAGGAAGCACCTCCCAAAATCCTTTGAATGATTCCAAGCTCACTGTGATCTTCTTAGAGGGAACAAATTCGAGAGGAGCCCTCGTCTATTCTGACTATCGAGGACGCAAGTGCATTTGTATCGAGGAGAGGCCAGCTCAAAGATTTGAGATAATCTGAGTATATGATGATGGAGATTGATTTCGAGACGAAAAGGGGAACCACTATCTAATAGTTAGTAACCCTGAAGATTACAACAAATATGGAGATAACATGGAGAAAGGGAAAATGGTTTCAGAAACTCAAGAACCGCCACCAAACATTGATCGGCCCGGAGCTATTTTTATGTATGATAAGAAAACAACCAAGGTTCCAACTTATAACGAGAGCTTGGGAATCTACAAGCATGAGAGTGAGGGTATAGTCTCTTACTTTCGCAGCAAAGAACCATACGTAAACGAATTAAGCAAAGACAAGGTTCTTTACTTATTCTCTTATGAAATTTCTATGGGGAAGGGTATAGTTTTTGTTGATAGATACGGGCGAGAATACCAAGGTATTCTCCCAGAGGAGGTAGAAAGGGCAACAAGTCCAGGAGCATCAGCATACAGCAGAGGCCCGCTACTGCTGCTCGCCCCCCCTCCCCTCCCTCCCCCCGCTGCCCCTTCGCTGCCCCCCACCCCCTTCAGCCCCTGCGCACTGCCTCTCAACCCACCAGCTGCCCCCCCCTATCTGCGCGCGCTGCCCATTAGCTGCCGCAGCCTACTGCCCCCCCTCTTTGCGCGCTTCCCCTTAGCTGCCGCAGCCCGCTGCCCTCCTCTCGCTCTGCCTTCCCCGCTCCATCCCCCCCGCTCGCTGCTGCTTGTGCACCCGCACATTGCACGGTTGCCCTCTTCGCCTTCGCTGTCTCCTCATCACCCCCCCCCCCCCCCCCCCCCCCCCCCTATCCTCTTCGCCCCGACGGCCCTCTGCACCTGGCTCGGCAGCAATTTCTCTTCAGAAAAGTGCCTGGCTGACTTGTTTGTAGGTTTCTTCTTCGCCGCCCGCTTCTTCGACTCAACAGTAGACACAGATGGAGGCTCCAGCTTCACCTCAGAGGGACTCACCTGAAGCCCCCTCGCCCGACCCCGCTGAGCCCACCATTCGACTTGCTCTTACGCCGACAGAGCAAGCGAGCCTTTCCACAGAGGTAGAACGCTTGCAGGCAACTTCTGTTATCTGCAAGGTTCTCGGCACTCGTCCCAGCAGAGGAAAGCTGCGAGACCTTCTCCAGGCCCGCCTCCTCGCTAGAGGTAGAACGCTTGCAGGCAACTTCTGTCATCTGCAAGGTTCTCGGCACTCGTCCCAGCAGAGGAGAGCTGCGAGACCTTCTCCAGGCCCGCCTCCTCGCAGAGGTGGGCAAGATCTTGGATGTCTAGATTCTCGAACGAGGGTACTACCAGATTGAGTTCGAGACTTCCGAGATGGCCTCCAAGGTCATAGCTATGAGTCCATTGGCCATCCGAGCATCACGTGCCCACTTTCGACAGTGGCGACATGGTTTTGACCCGTCTTCGGATGTGCTAGTAGAGGAGGCGGACATCCCTATCTCAGTCTGCTTTCCGGGTTTATGGAGGGAGTGCCTTCCACTTCTCTCCAGGATTGGCTCCGCCATCGGAACTGTCCTGGAGACACCTCGTACGGCAGCATCAGTAGCTGCCAAGGCGGCTGGCATCCCTTCAGTTCGAGTTTTGGTCAGAGATACCCACACGCTCCCGAAGGTCATCCTTCTGCCTCGGGTGAGTGGGGGTTGGTTTAGACAGAGTGTGGAGTACTCGGGTCTCCCGAACCAGTGCTTCATTTGCAGACAGATGGGCCACCTAGCGAAGGCCTGCCCACGGAGGAGACCACGACCCGCACCCCAGCCTCAGCCTCAGCCCAGCCTGCCAAGGCTGGGCCGCAGCCACAGCCAGTGACACAGAGCACAGATTCATCGCCACCCTCCGAGCCTGGGGCTCCAGCGGAGGAGGGGTGGCAGCAGGCCCGTGGCCGTCGACGCCAGGGGCCACAGCGATAGCCTGGCACTCAGAGTGGCCCCCAGGTGCCTACTCAGTGGCAGTGGGTTACCACGGGGAACCGGTTTGGTCCTCTTGAGCAGGAGGAGCCCCCTACACCAGCCACCACCTCCGCTTCACCCTCGCCAGCCGCTCCGCCTTCCGATCTCCCCTCCTCCTCCTCATGCCCTCCCCCGCCCTCTGCTACCGCTCACTCCCCACCTCGCCCCCCCCATGTCTCTGCCGCCCCACCCCGCTTCTCTCTTCCCCCGCCCCCCCCCGTAGCCCCTTCTCCCCCTCCTCCTGCTTCAGTACCACAGTCGGCTCAGGAGACTGGACCCTCGTCGGCGGCGAGGAGATCTCTTGGCAGCGCCTTTGCCACGAGTCGCCTAGCGAGAGACAGTCAGCCCTTCATGCGGCCCCCTCTGCAGATTCAGACATCTCCTCTTGTAGCTATCCCTCGTGGTTTGACGAGCATTGACCTCCGACGCCGCTGGGATTTCTTTGATTACGGGTTTACTCGTTTTCTTGGCGATTCCGTAGCAGACCACGAGGCAGCCTGCTTCAAAGTCCACGCTTTGTTCCTCGTCGCTAGGGGGACAGAGGCCTTGGACTCAGTAGTTGGTTTCTCCTTCCCCCTCTGTGGCAAGACTGAGACAGAGTGGTCCCTCGACTCAGTGGTGGGATGGTTGCATACACAGGTTCTCGAGTTCTCTCACCACATGGGAGAACTTCGCGTTACAGATTTGTTGCAGACTTTGTGGCCACTGGCCAAGTTTGCGGTGACACCCCCAGATTCAGCAGGATGTAGACACGTTGTGGTGTACTTTTTTGCTGATACGTAGTGTTTGCCTTGCTATATATTCATTCATGAGGACTCCTGGACAGAGGAGGTTGCTTTACGCACGGCTCGCTCTACTTGGGCTTGGACCAGGCACTCACTGCAGTCTCGCCTATCTAGAGGACGCTCGTCTTCCTGCTGCGGCAGCATCTGTTCTCTCTCGCTCCCCATGAGAATCGTCTCGTGGAACGTGCGGGGACTAGGTGGGCCCCAGTTTCAGCGACAGCGGGGCCGATTGCGTCAAGATCACCATTTGTCTGAGAGCCGCATTCGGCGATGTGGTCAGATTTTGCGTGGACGCTATGATACCTTTTGGTCAGCTGCTGTTGGACTTGGAGGCATCCAGGGTGGGGTATGTATGACTATTGCGGACTCATTACAGCAGGCCATTGTGGGCAGAGGGATTATTGTACCAAGCAAGGCTCAGTGGATTACTATGCAAGTTCAGTGTAGCCTTGTGGGTTTCCTGAACATCTATGCGCCCAATGTGGCGAGTGCTCGTGCAGAGTTTTGGTGACAGATTGTTGAGTCTTTGCCACAGGTTGACCAGTGGTGTGTAGGAGGGGACTTCAACATGTTGGAGGACCCTTCTGACAGGATCGGAGGCAGCCATGCTACTTTGCATGGAGTCGAGTTAGCAGCTTGGGAGAGGTTATGTATGACGTTGAGGATCTCGGATACATGGTAGCATTCTGGCTTTGTGAGGCCTCCAGAGAGTCTTGCCTTCTCTAGATCGGACCGCAGAGTGGGAGGAGTGAATCTATCGCGCATAGATCGCTTCTACACTAGTGACCACTTCAGTGACTTGGGGGGATCAGTGGGCATCCTGGCAAGGACATCCTTCTCGGACCATGCACCAGTGATCCTCACAGTGGCAGACAGGCAGAGGAGTGGGAGCACGATGCTTCGCATCCCAGAGCGGGTCTGGTTGGACTCAGCACTCAGAGAGAGGGTCGAAGCTCTATGGACAGAGGGCATGGACAGCCAGGCTCCACCTGCAGACAGAGTGGCCTCAGGCCTAGCTCAGCTTAGCCACTTCTTTCTCCAGGAGTCTCTGGCTCGACGGGGCATTGCTTCACTACAGAGGATGCAGGAGCAGCGTCCAGACAGTCCATGGTTGGAGTAGCAGTTACAGCAGGCTCGACAGGAGCTTGCTTGCACAGAGGAGAGGCGCCATGAGTTTGCCTTTCACCGACAGGCATCTCAGTGGACTCAGGTGGGTGACAGAGTGACAGGTGCTTTTTTTGAGACAGTGGGACCTCAGCACTCGCATGCCAAGGTCAATCAGTTGAGGAGACCCGATGGGTCAGTTGTTTGTGAGCCAGAGGATATGCGTGCAGTTGCTACTGACTTTTACCGTGAGCTACTGTCGGCTGAGCCCGAGTCAGAGAGACAAGATGCATGCAGGGAGCAGGTTTGGGCACAGATTCCTTGTCTTGTGACTGAGGAGATGCGGCAGAGGCTTGAGTTACCTCTTTAGCTTGAGGAGCTGCACACGGCTCTTAGGGCCCTCCCTCGTGGTAGCTGTCCAAGTGAGGATGGGCTGACTTTCAGCTTCTTCTTGGAGTACTGGGACCTGCTTGGACCAGATCTTTGTAGTGCCTTTCAGTACATTCTGCACACAGGAATGATGCCGGATAGCATGAGTGAGGGCCTGATTTACCTCATTCCAAAGGAGGGTGGCTCCTTGGATGAGATTCGACAGTGGCGCCCCATCACCATTCTCAACTCAGCCTACAAAATTCTTGCCAAGGCTCTGAGTTTGAGGATTCAGCCACTTTTGGAGAGCCTTATACATGGGACTCAGACAGGTTTTGTCAAGGAACGCAGTATCCTTGACAACATCTTCACTTTTTGGGAGGCTTCTGCCCTTGCACGGCTCCGTGGGGAGGACCTTGTGATTCTTCTTCTCGATTTTGAGAAGGCATACGACAGAGTTGACTTGGACTTTCTAGAGGGCACGCTACGTAGGATGGGCTTCTCAGAGTCTTGGATCAGAGGGGTGTCAGCTTTCTACAGACAGGCTCACAGTCAGGTGCTTTTGGCAGGAGGTAGAGGTGAGCGCTTCATGCTCACACGATTGGTCAGATAGGGTTGTCCTCTTGCCCCCTTTCTCTTTCTGTTCTATGCGGAGGCGATGAGCAGATTTTTGGTGTCACAGCAGGTTGGTTTGAGGGGCTTAGCACTCCCTATACAGGGAGATGAGCTTCTGGATGCTGAGTTTGCCAACGACTCAGTCTTGTAATTAGAGGGCCAGGAGGCCAATTTACACAGATGTGGGCAGGCTTTGGAGACCTTTTGCTGTGCATCGGGCGCACTGATCAACTGGAGAAAGACAGTGGCTTTCTCAGTTGGTAGTGCTCCTGTGCCAGATTGGATGCCAAGAGAGGGTTTCAGGTGGATTCCTCCAGGGACTGCAGTTCGGTACTTGGGTTGCCAGGTTGGTTTGGATTTGTCCCCCGAGCAGCAGATTGCTCCTCTTCTCCTATCCATCAGGAGAAAGCTGTTACATTGGAGCTCAGCACGACTTTCGCTGGCTGGTAGAGTAGTAGTTGCCAACCAGGTGTTGTTGGCGACTATGTGGTACATCACTTCTTGCTGGATCTTCTCGAGTTCTTGTATCAGCCAGGTAGAGAGGCTGATCAGGAACTTCCTTTGGTCAGGTCGCGACACTCAAATTGCCCGAGCCAAGGTGGCTTGGTCGGTCATCACACTTCCTTGTTTTCAGGGAGGGCTTGGGATCATTGATCCAGCACAGCAGAGCAGAGCCCTCCTTGGGAAGTTCGTCGTCAGAGGACTTCTTCCAGGCGAGGAGCCCTGGAAGGAGTTCTTGTTGCAGAGGCTTCGTGCCAGGGTGCCTCAGTCAGGAGGCCCTTGGCAACCTTCGACCAATGGATCTTTACAGAGTTGCGCTGAGTTGGTTTGAGCAGGAGACTGGAGGACCGATTCGCTGTGAGTTTGCTTCGTTCTTGGGAGCTATTGCGGCATGGCCTAGAGCAGCGACATCCAACGTGCACGGAGGAGCACCTACGGTAGCCCCTCGTCTGGAACCCCATGGTTAGCACGCAGAGAGGCCACTTGGTTGGGAGTAGGCCTCATGTTTCTTGGGGTCCCATGGCAGCAGGTCCAGCGCGCTCTCTAGGTGACTGGCTAGAGTTCACAGGTTTGTCAGAGGAGGTGCAGGTTGTCCAACTACAGGGCATGAGAGGGGTTCAGAGCATGAGTCAAGACATCTCAGAGTCAGTTCCAGCTGATTGGCTCTCACCTCTCGAGCCAGTAGCACCCCGGTGGATGGGAGCCTTCACATGACTGGAGGTTCTCATTTGAGTCAGGGCTTGCTCAGAGACTGTCCCAGCCCTGTTCTTCGAGCTTCAGGGTGGGGGGCGATTACAGAGAGTTGCAGTAGAGGCCCTGCAAGTAGCAGAGTGTTGTTTCCAGAGGATCCGAGTTGTGGGCATCTGTGGGAGGACTTGCGTCATAGACCCTGACCCAGCAGCTCTTGAGACAGGACACTGGAGGCTATGGGCTTGGGAGTGCTATCCACTTGCGCGAGTACAGTGGGATCCTGGTGAGTGGCTATGGAGGGACCCATTCTCTTCTGCAAACCGCCCAGGAGTCCCTTTCTTTCAGTACACTGTTCGGCTTGGACGTCATATACTTGCAGCATAGAGAGAGGCCCGCCCCGCCCCGCTGCAGCACGTCATTGGCAGGAGGAGGGTCTCACAGTTGAGTTCTTGGCAGCTTTTTGGTAGAGGCTGTGGGACTCCAGAAAGCCGAGGTGCGTCACCTTGTTCCAGTGGTTGGTTGCACACAAAGCCACAGCAGTAGGGAGCTGGCTTGTACATAGTGGTCTCTCGGCCGCATGTACAGCCTGTGACCAGTTGGTGGAGAGTCAGCGACACTGTCTTTGGGACTGTCCCTTGGCCCAACAGGTGTGGCTACGAGTTCTTCGGCTGATGCCTGCCCTCTCCACGGCTCGACAGTACACTTGGGGGGCGGCGGCTTGGTCCACCCTCACGGGCCCGGCACTTCAGTTTGAGCTATCTTCCACCAGCAGGATGATAGTGATACAGGGGGGTCGACCTACACTCCAGCCTGCTACAGACCTTACTCCACAGGAGTGGAGCAGTGAGAGAGCGGAGTGTTGGGAGCTCATCAGCGGCCTAGCTCTCTGGTTCATCTGGCGGGCCCGTTGTTTCCGCATCTTTGAGGCTCGCCTTGTACCACCAGCAGAGACTGTTCGTGACTTTTGGCTAGAGGTGATCCATACACTCAGAGGACAGCTTGAGGGACTACAGGGCAGCTCCGACCGCATGCGGGAGCGCCCCGAGGCTTTCCTTTGACTCTGGCGCTCTGGGCCGTTCTACTCCATGGTCCAGGGGGTGCTCAGATGGCACTACTGTCCACCTGTGTGGCTTTTCCCTCCTCCCATCTCTTGATTTAGCCCCATTGTATATATGCTGTTTTTTCATTGGGAGAGTCTCCCCATCATGCTTGTTTTAGCCCTCTCTTGCAGAGGTGGATGTAGCCCTATGGGCAGCTTTCATTAACTAATAGAAGGATCTTTTTCTCGGAAAAAAAAATACCGGTAGAATGTTATCATACCGGTAGGATTATACCCTACCGGTATGATTATATCCTACCGGTATGATTATATCCTACCGATAGGATGTTATCTTATTGGTAGGATTTAGGATATAATCCTACCAGTATGATAACATCCTACTGGTATGGTTACATCCGACCGGTATTGTTAGATCCAACCGGTATGATAAAATCCAACCGGTTTGATGTTATGCTTCCGGTATACTGTTATCCTACCGGTATGATGTTACCGGATGTTATCCTACCGGTATGATGTTATACTATCCAGTATAATAACATTATATTGGTGGGATAACATCATACCAACAGGATGTAATCATACCGGTATGATAACATCATTATACCGATTTTCAAGCATTCATACCGATTTTATACCTGTTTGACATTGTCTGATAACAGAGGTCTCTTGCCCACAGGAAGAATTATCCAAATGCTTGGACCGTGAGGAAACCTTTGGTCTCTATGTCACGTTTGTGACAGGCATGATTAGTCAACCAATGCTACCTGAAACCATAGTTTTGCCTGCACGAGTAACAGCTCCTGGACATAGTGCTGTTCTCGTTGATGTGTGCAATGCTTGTGGTGTAAGAATTCATGATCACAATCGCTCAAGCCATGTTGTCCTATTTCCTTGTTCACATGCATACCATGCATTTATCTATGCTCACTTGGCTGAGAAAGGAAAGTGCATGCTTAAGGATTGCCTCGGAGTTATTTCTGCAGAAGACCAATCCCTTCTAAAGAAGAAGCCAGTTGAACCATGCCCAAAAACAGGTGAGAAAATTGTTTCAATGGGTAATCAGGTGGTTGATTTTTGTCTTCTCTGATGTTTTTTTCAGGTGGTTGATTTTTGTCTTCTCTGATGTTTTTTCAGAGTCAAGCTGCTTCAAAACTACTGCCGGTAAAGACACAGAGAACGATGCAGTGACGCCTGCATACAAGACCCTTGTGGAGGTATTGCTTGATGAAGATGTCCCTGGTAATGCTGAGAAACCTGTTTCGGAAACAACAGAAGAAGAACAAAACTTTGAGGTAAAGGAGCAGAGTACGACTGGTGCTGAAGAGAAAACCCAGAATGAGGAAGACGATGTGTTGCTAGACAACGTGCGGGTGACAAGATCAAAGACCCGAGAAAACGAGGCCAACGTGGAAAGAGTAAGTTTTTTCATCGATTATGGCTCTAATAAGTGATCTCTTGCTGCACAGCTTTCTAAAGTTGATGGTCGTGTAGATGTCAGGTTGGAGGGAAGTCCCGAGGAGACCCTTGCTCAGCATATAAGAAAGGCAAAAAGAAAAAAAATCGAGAAGACTGGAGATGAGAATCCTGAAATGGAGCAAAAAAGCAAGGAAGAGGAAGAGACCCAGGGGCAGCCAGAAGAGGAGATGGACATAGAAGACACTAAGGAGATGCAGAATACCGGCACAAGTTCTGACCCTAAACTTAGAGCCTACAAAAGATGATAGTTTGCCCCCCCATGTTTATTTTTATGTAACCACTTCTGAAATTAATATAACTTTCTTTCCCATTCGACGTCTCTTTCATCTTGTGCCTAATTTTTGAACATTGTGTGTTTTTATTGTATATTTCAATCTATAGATATGTCCTAATTGCATATTTAAATTTGAGTCTTGTGTAATTTTTCATCTGCAGATATGTTTTCAGTTGAAGAATGGCGCCTTGTAGATAGGTTCAGGGATGACAAGCAAAATGGCAGGGCTGACATTCGTGCAATATGGAATTGTGTGCTGTCTCCTGCAGTGCTCGTGTTTCCTCTATGGTATAGACTAATTAAAAGAATCCCACTGATATGGCCAAGGCCACCACCTCTGTTGAGCGTCAAGCGTAGGGTTCTCATTTTGGACCTTAATGGATTACTGCTCAAGAAATTTGATGGAAAATATGGTGAAGAATTGCCCCACTGGCCAGAAATGTGGTATGTTGTTGAAGGGGATACACAGTTTTAGGTAAGGCTCGATGCAGAAGTGTTTCTGAATTTTTGTTTCAGATGGTTCGAAGTGTGGATATGGAGCTGCTGCGAGTTTGAGAAGCTCAAACACACGCTAGAGACATTGTTCCCTGACGACCACAAAAGATTCAATAGAGTGGTAAGTCAGGCGCAGTGCACAAGGGGCCCTTTTAAATTAGGCACGACAGATAAACCGGTGTTCCACAAGTTTTGTCGATGTATTTTTTTATCGATGGATGTAAATGGAGAATTACTCAACCAAAAGGCTCAATCAATGTAACGGAATTCATGTATAATACATTTACAAGCAAGTTTCACGGAAATACGTTGTACTCTATATTTGAAGTATATTGCAAATAAAAGGAGACAGTGAGAGAGAGTGTCTGATAACCGTATTATACTGGGCATGACTAGTATGATACTGAGAAGTGAGAGAGAGAGAGAGAAAGAGAGAGACTCGGATACAAAGAAGTGACATGTATGATACGGGTATGATTCTTTCAAGTGACTGGTATGATACAGGTATGATACTGAGAAGTGACCGGTATGATATTGAGAAGTGACACGAGAGAGAGAGAGAGAGAGAGAGAGAGAGAGAGAGAGAGAGAGAGAGAGAGAGAGAGAGAGAGAGAGAGAGAGAGAGAGAGAGAGAGAGAGAGAGAGAGAGAGAGAGAGATTCTTATACTGAGAAGTGACTGGTATGATACCGGTATGATACTGTGAAGTGACTAATATGATACAGGTATGATACTGAGGAGTGACCGGTATGATACTTAGCAGTGACAGAGAGAGGGAGAGGGACTCGTATGATACTGATATGATACTGTGGAGTGACCGGTATGATACTGAGACGTTACACACACACACACACACACAGAGAGGAACTTGTATAATACCGGTATCATACCAGTCACTCCTCAGTATCATACCGGTATGATACTGAGAAATGACTGGTATGATGTTTAGAAATGAGAGAGAGAGAGAGAGAGAGAGAGAGAGAGAGAGAGAGAGAGAGAGAGAGAGAGAGAGAGAGAGAGAGAGAGAGAGAGATGTATGGTATGGATATGATACTCGGAAATGACTGGTATGATACTGTATCATACCGGTATGATACTGGGAATTGACTGGTATGATACCGGTATGATACTGAGAAATGACTGGTATGATACAGAAATGATACTGAGAAGTGACAAAGAGAGGAGAGAGAGAGAGAGAGAGAGAGAGAGAGAGAGAGAGAGAGAGAGAGAGGGAGAGAGAGACAGTTCAGTTTACAGTAATAGGCAGATATACACAAAATTATGCATTATGCATTTCTTAAGATGGTTACAGCTCAAAAGGCATACTATTGTAGATAGACTCACTGACATCAAGTGATATTGTATATAGTTTTGAGTTTCTGGGATGGGGTATCATGGGGATTTTGATTGCCCGAACAAGATGTGAATATATGAACACCTCTGGCTTTTTGTCCAAAAGCTCGTAGGTCTGCTCATTTATCATACGATAGTAAAACCCTTGCATAGCATAGGATCCTCGCCCAATGATATTGCCCCATTCATCTTCAGCGTCTGAATGAAACTCTTGAATAGCTGCAGTGCATTTCACTATATAGAAATCCACTTTTTCTTCATTGTCATTTGGTGCGGGAACAACAAAATTATCACCAACAATAAAAGCTTCAATGAGGGTGTCATAGTGTCCTTCATATGTTGCATCCTCATTTATTTCGTCGTCATCGTCTTCCCCTTCTTCTGTAGGCTCCAAAATAAGGTATTGTTGGACGGGAAGTTGCTCACACACCCATGAAGTGCATGCAAACACTACCTAGATCAACATAATGTCAATCGAGGACACAGATGACACGATAGGCACACAGAGGAAATCTCTTAAGCCTGTCAGGCTGAGACCATCCTACACATACAACACTCGGGAAGGCCAACTAAACCACAATCAAGAACCTCATTGCCCTCAACTACACCACCTAGCCACATACACACATACGAAAGGTAACTCACCTAATCATGCCAGATTCCTATGAAACTTAAGGAACACCATCCCCTCACTAGGATACACCAGTCCCTAAGCTTCTACACTCAAAATCCTCACTCAAAACCCATCTGCGGAAAACACGTAGGATGACAAAGCCGAATTTTGAAAGTTCCCGAAACTGAAATTTATGAGTACCTATGCGTAGCTTATGTCGCCACGATTCTATAGACTACTAGCACGCAGAAAACAGACATCGTTTGATACACTTATGGCCACAAATAGCTCGTAGATGCGTCGGCGTGTGTGCTTCGTCTCGTGGGGAATTCTTGGCGTTGTCGCGTAGCTCTCCTCGAGCCTACCGCAATGGTGCAGTCGAAATGTGTTGAGTGAGCCGGGCGTAGCGAGAGGATGAAGCTCACGCTCACTCTCTTTCTCTCTCACACACAGTAGACGGCAGCGCTAAAACTTGATTATGAAAAAAGTCTTCTTTACAAAATGACCTAGGTACCTTATATACTAAGGCTACCTTAGGTTTAACCAAAAATGGGTTTGAAAGGGTCAAATGGCTTTGTATTTACAATCTGGAAGTGCCATTGCACCCCGGCTTCTGAAACTAGAATAACTACTCATTACAAATGACGTTTATATCCATAATCCGCAGCATTTCATAACTCGCAAAAGATAAGACTTTGGTACGAAACTTGAGTTATGTTGTGTTGTTGACCCAGAGGTCAACATTCCCCCCTTCCGCGTTCATGTCGTCCCCGACATGACCTGATTGTCGATGGCGATGTGGTCTTTGCTGTCGTTTTGTTGTTGGAAAGAAAGTATAGACTATATCCTTTGCAGTAGCTTGTCTTGTTCGTCCAATCCGATGTACATAGTCTTCACATGATTGAGGAAAATCATAATTGATGACGAACTTTATGTCTTTCACATCCACGCTCCGAGCTGCAGCATCTGTTTCTGTCATTATAGGTCTACTGCCAGATCTAAATTCAAAAGAATCCAATGTCGTTTAACTTGACTCTTATCATCATGGATAGAGAAAGCTCCATCCATCACTTGCTCCAGCAAATCTGTGAATTCGGAGTATTTGTGATTCTCAGAAACAACTTCTACAATCTGTAGAATTGAGTGATTGGCTTTCTGATCTTGTGAGGCAATGACAACTTTGTATGATTTATGTTGTGATGTTGACCCAGCGGTCAACACTTTGCTGTAGTTTTGGCTTCATCTGTTGCACTGCTTGTATCTTTGTCGAACCACAAAAAGAACTATGATCCATTAGAGCGGACGTCTATCATCATAACCATTCATCTTTTGAGATCCTCCGATTTCTTTTATGTCTGCTCTTCTTCATTGGGGACTTCTTTGTTCCTGTGCAATCATGTTGTTAGTTTTGTCTGCAGCTTTGTCATTGTAGGCCATTCTTTGACTTGCCATTGAGGAGAAGTATGCTATGATCTGAAATTGGTGCTCCAATTCATTTGTCAATTGATTTGAGTAACATTTCCTTATTGTTGATGTAGAAGGAATATGTACAAGAGGATGGTGATAGGTGTCTTTAGATTAGGGTCTAAAACCTGGATGACCAAAGGGAAAAAAAACCCTGTGGGAAAAAAAAATGCCTTTGGTATACACTCTTATTGGAGTCGAGTAGTTGAACGTGAAGTACATGTTCATGAAAGGTGAGTGCTTGGGTGAAACACGAAAAGAGTGCCTGATGCAAGTGCCAATTATGGGACACTCTATATGCATATGAGAAATTTGTCAACAATAGCATGCAATGTGAAAGGAGGAGATGATGGGTGTTTCGAGGAATAAATGTAGCACATGTGACATCAAAAGATGTCTCAATAGCTTCCACCTTTCCAAGAAGGGTTTTCGATGTAGAAGTTTCTCCACTCGTATCTCACTGTTCTCAGTACGTGAGTGTCTTTTGGACCTTCTCCTTCACTTCACCAGACTTAAGTACTTAGACTTCGACTCTTTTGCTCACCTATACCAGCATGAGCGACACAACGTAAATATGCTCAACTCCTCCAGCTTGAGCAGTACCTAGAATAGCTAAGACGCTTAGACCACAGAGAATATTACGTGAAGCTTTGGGACTAACA
The DNA here is from genome assembly GCF_014529385.1 of Adiantum capillus-veneris. NCBI lineage: Eukaryota > Viridiplantae > Streptophyta > Polypodiopsida > Polypodiales > Pteridaceae > Adiantum > Adiantum capillus-veneris. The sequence goes on along the minus strand of NW_028221399.1, from coordinate 44,200 downwards.
CCTCACTCATTTTGTGGCGTAGCTACTCGACTCTGACTTGTATGACTTGTCGGTTGCATGTTGACACTGCTTTGTGATAAGTTCTTCGGCTGTTGTAGTGGCTGCTGAGACATACTTCGTGAAGTTTCATCGTTTTCCTGTACCTTCTTCTCTTTGTAGTGCTCAGGCATCTCGTCAGTATTTTCTTCATGTGGATTATGGATTTTTTTAATTTTTTTCTTAATAATAAACAAAGAAAATCTTAAAACAACTAAAAAAAAGAAAAATAATTCAAATAGAAATCTAAATGCTATGTGCACTATACACATGTCCCTAGGGGCTCATATATGGATTTTGTCCCCATACTCTCTGTAACACTACTATGAGGGCATATACTCTAAATTTCGTAAAAAACTTATCACAATAAAACGCAAAAATTCAATGCATCTCACAAAACATTGCCCTCTAATAGTCATAATGTTAGGTCCGCATTCAGAATGCCTCCCCCCTTCCTATTTGGAGTCATCCTTTACGACAGGGTATCGCAAAGGGTATGTGTTGTGCTTGGGCAAAAAGTTGTGCCTATGCAGGCCTTGTAATGTAGCCCTATTATGCATACACAGTCAATGCATGGAAAAGATTTATGTTGTGCAAGATGTGGGTATAAGCAATTTGCTTATTGGAATTTGTTGGCGAGGCTTCCTATTCTAAGCAATGTAATGGTCTTTGAAGCTCCTATATCGTTGCTTGATTGAAGCGACTTACTCTCTTCTAACTGTACTGTAATCGTAGGAAGAATTGTAAGAATTCAAGCGGCGATGCACTGACAGCAGTTTTGTTGATCTTCTTTGGGACCCATTTCTTTGCGATTATTGGCTGTTTTGTTGCTGGCTCTCGTTTGGGAACCCATACTTGCCCGTGCTTTGTTTGTGTTTGAAGAGACTTCTTTGGGATCCACCTTTTTGTTGTGTGAGTCGACAGTGGTCTTTGCTTCGGCCCTTGTACGCTTGGTTGGTGATGAGATTCAGGCTTTGAAAGTTGATACTGTGGTTGTTTTGGAATCCAAATGAATTCCTGACTTTTTTGTGCTTGAATCAACTTCTTTGGAGCCCAAACCTGAGTTGTGAAAGCTTGCGACTTTGTGATATTCTTACCCATTCGTGCACACTTTCCTTTTTTTTGTTTTGGTGTTGGATCTTGTGATTTGTCATTAGAGATCTTTGTCTTCTTGATCCATATCTGTTTTTGGCTGATCTGGCTTTTTGGTATCCAGATTTGTCGAGCTTTTTGGCTTTGACTTGTTGTCCTGTTCTTTTGACCTGTCATGGTTGTTGTTGAAGGGGTTGGTGATAGTGATGGCCTGAGTTGATGATAGGGTATGTCGTAAGATTCATCACTATCGCTACTATCATTAGCAAGGTTGACTTCTTGTACTTTCCCTTGATTTTTTGGCTGGTAGTGGAAAGTTACTGTCTGTTTGCTCGTGGGTGGTAGTTTCTTGGAGGACTTTTCTAGCCCATTGATTACAGCATTGTTAGCTCGTTGCTCTGGTCGTATTCCTCCTAGCTGAGTCTTTGCATCCTTATTAGGAGCCCTGTATGAGGATGCTTGTGGTGGTTGTGTCTTCATTGAGGACTTTGGAATCCACTTTTGATGCACTTTATTCGTGTAGAAATGACATTGATTCTTGGGTTGTTGATCTTCTTGAAGCTCGAAGTGTTCTACAGAGTCATAGAACTCGTCGTCTTCTTCATCTTTTGATTCTCCACATTTCTTTGTTTGATCCTTATTTCGAGAGCTTGTTGATGTCTGGTTCTCTTCGTTTTCCTAGATTACACTCACTGCAAAATAAGAAACGACATCATAGCCATTTTCATCACAAAACTTTGTTGTGGGATCATTTCCACGGCGCACACATCCAGAGCAGCCAAGATGTATTCCCATTCAAAAGGCTCTAACTCTTCTTCAGGAAATGGTTCTGGGATATAATCCATATCCTCTATAACCCGTTCTAGGATACATTCCTCACGTTTCAAGCTACCACATTGTGAAGCTCCACACATCCACAGGTCTTTAGGCTTACCTAACCAAGTTGGAAGTTGTGATCCTGCTACTGTGGCAGAATCAAACTCCTCAATCGGTGTTCTCGTCACATCCCTATATCTATGGTCCCTCAAGTTTACCTTTGTTATGGTTTCCATATGTCTCAGGTATATATGGTCATAACCCCAATCTTGGACCATTTTCAACTGTCGCATGAATGGTCTTCCCAGAATGATTTCATAGTTGTTCTTCTTGCCAAAGTCAACAAGAGAAAAAGTGTGTTCATATTCAATGCCATAAGAAGTAACAAGTACTTTTTCTAGCAGTCCTAGGGGCTTTTCCTTGTGTCCGTCTGCAAGCTGCAGGGTCATTCGTGTGGATCTCAAGGCCGGTTTTCCCCATTTTTTCCAAACCTCTTTGTTTGCAATGGCCACACCAGCTCCACTGTCAAGGATTGCCATGGTTTTTACACCATTGAATTCCACAGGAAGGGTGGTGTTTCCATCTTCTCCCTCATAATACTCGCCTACCTTGTTTAATGGAACTGGCCTAGTATTTAGTTGAGGCATTTCAAGCTCTTTGATGCCTTCCTCGATTTGAGTCATTGGGGTTTTTACACCAAATTTCTCTAGACATTAGCCCACATGTTTGGTCTTATTCTGAGCAACTCGGCTAACATTATTGTACAGGTGACTGGGGTAGATAGAATATCTACTAGCCCCTTTGAATCGATGGCCTTGTTGGGAGACAATCTCTTTGATGGGACTGCAACCACATCTGACTTGGTCTCGTACTCTCCCATGTAGGACGGTAGTGTTCTTAGCGAATGGGGTTGACTATCCATAGATTGTACAGATCCTTTGTCGCCCCAACACGATTGCACATCTAGATTCATTTGAGATCCAATCTCAAATTCCTCTATTGGTGGTAGAAACACTCCTCGTTCATCACCAGTATTGTCTACTCATTTTCTTAGGTCATCGGCTTCATTGGCCTCTCTGACTTGTTTCCACAATTCGTCAAGACCATCTATCTCTTTACAATCCTCAGGTATAGCTTGGTGAAATCCCTTGGAAGAGTTATCCATGGTATTCAGTACTATCCTTGGTTCTAATGCTGGTTCTTTGAGGTTTGGTATGTGCTCATGACTAGATTCTGGCTCTTTTAGTTCCTGGTTTGGTGGGATTACTTGTGTTGGCATGACACGGATCACATCCTCAGGTTTTGCAATTGGTGGTTCTAGTAAAGATTGGGCAGTTTGAATCATTTTCCTGCACATTTCCAATCTTTGCTTTTCTAATTCCGCATAGGGATATGTCATCCACCTCTGTTCTTGGGTTTGGTTTTTTTTGAGCCTCGCATCATAGGCTTTCAAGAGGGCATCTAATGTCTCATTAACCTTCTCTGCCAACACAGATCCTCCTGAACTAGCACTTCTCGGTTTCTCATCCGTGGATGGTTCTTCTAGAGGTTTAACCATCTGTGTAAGAGAAGGTGCCTCCTTTTCCTCATGTTGTTTTATCTTCTCCTCAACTTCGGTAAGCTTCTCAGCTAGGGATTTTTGCTCTCGTTCCATGCGTGCTTTCATCCTAGTCTTTCTAGTTTTCCAACTATTTCGTTTGCCCTTGGTTTTTTTACTAGGTGCGTTGGTCTTTGGTCCATCATCTGTCTTTGGACTCGTGTCACTTTCCATGTTCTTTGTCTCTGGATTCTCATCAGCTTTCTTTTAAGCTTGTGCTCTTGTAACCACTTGAACTGGTACGACATTTTCATTTTCTGAGCTACTAGGTAGCTGAACAATCCCTGATTCATTTGTCGTGTTTTTCTTGATTTGGTTTGGTTTTTTCGGGCAATCGGGGATCAAGTGAGTGATGCCATACTCAAGACAATAGGCATTTACTTCAGTGATCTCCGTATGAGGACATTGTTTGACCAAGTGGTTGTCACGACTTTTGTGACAATCTGTCTCTGGTTGAGGAGATTCTTTTAGCATTTCCTCTTGGCTATAAGCAAGCTTTGACCTAGATAAGCCGCTATTTGCAATGAATCGCAATGTCCTTTCGTCCATTTCATACCTCCTGCGCATTCCCCGTAATGTATCTAGGTGGAGTAGGTGCTTCTGGAACAGGTTGTACATACCTCTCCCTAGCATTTTCCATGCTATAATAGCACTCTTCCCCCGTATGGTTCGTCCATTTTCTCTCAATTTCACACCACTTTGGCTCTCCTGAATCAGACCTCACAAGAGGAATCAACCTCTTGACCAAGTCGTCGATAAGCTTTTCTTGATCAATAGGTGCCGTTGGCTTGTCAATGGACTCACTTATTTGTGAAACACTGTGCTGAGAGGATGTGTCATCTCCTTGACTCTTTAAGTCCTTTTCTTTGTATGCCTCACAGTTATCCACTAGATAAAGAGATTCTTTGATCAACTCGTTTAGCGTCATCCTCCTTATCATATGCAGATCCTTCTGAAGGCCCTCATCTCTCATTCCTTGGATAAAGATCAGTATCAGTCGTTCTTGCGTAGGTAATTCCGCTCTCGGACAGAGCTTAACATATCTCTTGAGTCGTAATGATGCTTTGCGTACTGATTCATCCTCTTTCTGTTTGAATCTATGGATTTGCGAGACCGTGTTGTGAGCAATGCCTTTTGGCGAGAATTCTTCAATAGACTCCTCAAACAGCTCATCTAGGGTCTCACAATCCCATATTTCCACCGAGTCAAACCAAGTAGGTGCATCATCTTCTAGAGTCAATCCAAATCCTGCAAACTGTGTCGCAAAATCTGAAACTTCCTCTGCTCTAATCACTCTTCTAAAAGCCGCTACGTGATCTCTCGGATCTTCATCTCCAGAGTATTTTCTGTTTACCCATTTCTGGACTTGGGATGGTCTAACTCGTCGATTGTCTACAAGTCTAACCAGAGACTCTCCCAATCCTTCCCTCGTTATCTCTCTTGAAGGGAATCCTGGTGGCTCTCTTCTTGGAATTCGTATAAGAATTCTCGTGTTTGGTGGAGTCATTTGTGGTCCTTCATTGACCAAATATCCTCCTCTTTCTAGAACAGTGTGTGGATTTGTGCTTTCTGCAACTCTGTATTCTCGTCCATACTTGTCGACAACTATAGATCTCTATTGACAGTCGACTTCGTATGTGTAGACATATAAGAGCTTGTAATCCGTTATCTCTTCTAGGTATGGATCTGAACACCTATAAAGATTGACCTCATTGTCGTCAATGTATCTATATAGTCCTTCACTCTCATGACCAATCATCCAAACTCTCTCAACAAGATGGATCTTTATCAATTGCAAGTTTGGAAGATCCATTGTGGGAGGATATTCCTCTATCGTCGGGATCTCCAAGCTTGTGTAAGTTGCGTTTGAATCTAGGGTAGACATGATTTCTGGTCTTAAGAGATTTTTCTTGGCTCAAGTAGACTTAGTCCACTGTGTTCAAGTGCTTTGGTTAGGGAAAGTCGAAACTATGTCCAAAACCGCAACCGTTTCGTCACAATTCTTGCAAATTGTTGCTTTTAGACACCCCTGACTTCCGGATGAATTTTGAGGCCTCAAACAATGTTTTTTTTCAAAGTTGAACTAAATGTACTAAATGGTTGCGGTTGGCATACATTTAGTTCATGTTTTTCTCTAAGATCTGTAGAGCCGCTCTCAAGCTACGTTTTGATATAAAAACTTTTCCGATCCGATACCGTTTGTGAAAGTTATGGCCAAAACAGTGAAATGTAGTTTAGACTGGTCAAAATGAGTCCAAATTCAATTTTGAAAAAATATTTGGGATCTCTGTGACACTGTGAACACTTCTGTATGGTCAAAAGTACAGTTGGACCCTAAAACTGGCCTGGAGACATCCTACGCGTAGGATGTCTTTTTGCTAAGAATTTAACTAAATTTGGTCCAGAGACTCCCCTTAAGTCCAGCAACACAATGGTATGCTCAGAATTTCATTTGGACCTAAAAATGGCCTTGAGACATCCTACGCGTAGGATGTCTTTTTGCTCAGAATGACTTGAAAGTTTCACCCTAGCTTCTCCTTGATGTGCTGATCACAATGGTGTGCTCATAAGTTGGTTTGGAGTCCTAAATCAAGCTGGATACATCCTACGCGTACGATGTCTTTTTGCTTTGTTTCAGCTCAAACTTGCACTGTAGCTTCCCCTTGATGTGCTAAACTCACAGCTATTTTTACTTTTTGATTCTGACACCTATAGGTTGGTCAAATGATCAAGAATCTGTTCCAAAAGCCTGATGTCTGTTCTGATGAATTCCTAAGTCAAATCAACTCCAAATTGGACCAAATTTGCCTAGGAGGCTTGCCTAAGGCTATATGACAGCATGCTATGTCCACAGTAGAATTTTGGTTTCAGAATTATGTAGTAGACACCCTACGCGTAGGATGTCTAACTGCTCAGAATTTCCCCAAATTTGAACCACAGACTCTCCTTAAGGTGCTGATCACTGTGGTATGCTCATAATTAAGTTTGGAGTGCAAAATTCACACATATGACATCCTACGCGTAGGATGTCTTTTTGGCATGTTTGACCCCAGACTTGTCCCACAGCTTCCCCTTGATGTCAGTAACCCAGTGGTATGCTTAGATTTTGGTTTGGATTTCAAAAGTCCCAATTTTTAGATGTTCTTGCCTTTTTCAGTCAAAAGTGTTAAAGTCCGCTTTGAACCCAATTTTCTCACCCAAATGAACTGAAAACTCTCACATGCATTCAATACAACATTTAGAACATGCCTTTGGAGTAATCCTATGGCTTGGTCTCAAAAATTATGCCTTGGACACAGTTTGGGTAGGATGTCTGGCAATTCTCGTCTTTTGGCTTTGATCTGTCAAAATTTGGTCAAATTTCCACTTTCCAGGTGAAAATAGGGTAAAACCTACCTTCTAAACACACTGGTAACCTCAGATTTTCAAAAAAATGCCCAGATCACCCTGTAGACATCCTACGCGTAGGATGTCTACGGCTGAATTTTTGAGACTGAAGTGTCCCTGATGCTTCCTTATGCTCTCAGAAAGTGCAAGTATGCTTTACAATTGCAAAAACATGCAAAAATCACTCAATTAAAGCCTTTTCTGAAATTTTACGTTTTCTGACTCCGCCTTTTGGCTTTTGGTCAACAAAATTAGGGAAAAACACCCAAGTCAATATGTTACTAGGGTAAAACCTACCCTCTAAACCCAGTGGTGCAGTCAAAATTTTCAAATTTGGTCTCCAGAACCCCCTTGAGACATCCTACGTGTAGGATGTCTATGTTTACAGAATTGCAGGTTTTCTTCACAGAACCCTTGCATATGCTGTTTTATATGCAGAGCATCAGTCAGTCATACAAAAATGTCCACAAAAGCTTGTTTAATGCATTTTTATCCTCAAAAGAACACTTTTCCGTGATTTCAAATGCAATCAAGCACTTAAGCAAATAATTCAATGTTGAATAGCTCTAGATCAAAATCAAATCACTTACCTAAAGCTACTCCTATAAATCATATGGGGTTTTGCATCTATGAGTAGAAAAACGCTTCACTGCCACACACGGACTAATAAACGCTTTTATCACCTCACAAATCACTCGACCACCAACAACTACTCTAATCCACCGATCCTAACTAAACCTATCTAGTCGCAGACCCTCGGCAAGACACACGCTTCCTGGCTATCCACTTGATCGCGGAATATCCTCTTCCAGATCCACTTAAGAAAAATGCTTTCTTTAGCCGAAACTAAATCAAGCAACCATCACACGAGTGTTAGTAGGAAACCTACTTAGGTCCTTGTGTCCCCGGCAGCGGCGCCAATGTTGGATGGGAAGTTACTCACACACCCATGAAGTGCATGCAAACACTACCTAGATCAACATAATGTCAATCGAGGACACAGATGACACGATAGGCACACAGAGGAAATCTCTTAAGATTGTCCGGCTGAGACCATCCTACACATACAACACTCGGGAAGGCCAACTAAACCACAATCAAGAACCTCACTGCCCTCAACTACACCACCTAGCCACATACACACATACGAAAGGTAACTCACCTAATCATGCCAGATTCCTACAAAACTTAAGGAACACCATCCCCTCACTAGGATACACCTGTCCCTAAGCTTCTACACTCAAAATCCTCACTCAAAACCCATCTGCGGAAAACGCGTAGGATGACAGAGCCGAATTTTGAAAGTGCCCGAAACTGAAATTTATGAGTACCTATGCGTAGCTTATGTCGCCACGATTCTATAGACTACTAGCACGCAGAAAACAGACATCGTTTGATACACTTACGGCCACAAATAGCTCGTAGATGCGTCCACGTGTGTGCTTCGTCTGCGGGGAATGCTTGGCGTTGTCGCGTAGCTCTTCTTGAGCCTACCGCAATGGTGCAGTCGGATCTCCAATGTGTTGAGCGAGCCGGGTGTAGCGAGAGGATGAAGCTCACGCTCACTCTCTTTCTCTCTCACACACAGTAGACGGCAGCGCTAAAACTTGATTATGAAAAAATTCTTCTTTACAAAATGACCTAGGTACCTTATATACTAAGGCTACCTTAGGTTTAACCAAAAATGGGGTTGAAAGGGTCAAATGGCTTTGTATTTACAATCTGGAAGTGCCATTGCACCCCGGCTTCTGAAACTAGAATAACTACTCATTACAAATGACGTTTATATCCATAATCCGCAGCATTTCATAACTCACAAAAGATAAGACTTTGGTACGAAACTTGAGTTATGCTGTTTTTTTGACCCAGCGGTCAACAAAGGTATGTCCAGAAAGCAACGTGTGAATTGCTCACACATATCCTCCACTTTTCCTGTTTACATGCACTACAGAAACAAGACAGTGAACGTGTTCTCAAAGCAGTTGTATCATGCTCTGAATATGCAGAAACAGAGTGCATTGAGCGGGTATATTTTACAGCCTTCACATCCCAATTTTTTCCCCTTTCGACATCTCCCAATTCAATCACCCAAAAAATCCTGCTTACATAACAGGCCTGGGATGCATAGGTGGCTGTAGCACCATCTTACAAGGTCCGTCTCAATAATGCCACAACATCTGTAGCACAGTCTATCTTTGGGCAGTTTGGCTGCAATTGGTATTGAGTTAAAGACCTTTTTATCACTGCTCCCGCACCGTCGTGTTCTCCCTTACCATGTCCGGATCCAAAAAAGTTCCAAGACATTTTCCATCCCGTAAAAACACTGTATCTGCAATTTATTCAATGGATAGAAGAAGATTAATATACTCTTGGCACGATAAAATTACCAAAAAAAACACGTATTATAATATTACTGATGTTAGACAAGCATTTTATTACATCTTTAATGCCACTATGATAGGTCTTCTTGCTTTGAATTGTGAAGCTGCTCCATCAGACCATACCCAATGACGTTTTATATTTAGACCAAATTGCTTTAGCCATTCCGCATGTTTCAGAAAAGAGTGTTGAACAAAATGTGTGTCATGTTGCTTGTCATCTGAAATGAAGAAGTGAATTGTCTTGTGGATGTCACCTGTATAATATAAAAATCAAAAATTATTGAAGGCTTAATGCAAAAGAAATAATACTAATCTAGGGTAATGTCGTTACCTGCAATTCGGAAATATTTATGTGCACAAAAATAGTTACTTGATTTGAATACCAGTGCATGGACAAAATCTCATTTTGTTCTTTGAAACTATAATTTTCAGCAAAGTCAACAACTGACACAACAACATCTTCTGGAAAGATTTGTATACATTCCTTATATTGCTCTGCTTGCCATCTATACACAAAATTATGCATTATGTATTTCTTAAGATGGTCTTTGAACATGACTGAGAGATCCTGGCATGATATTTCCTTATGCGACAAGACTTTCCTTTTCTTCTTCAGACCATCACACGCAGTTCCTACTTCTAGGTCCTCAAAAATCTTCACCACAATCTTTTTAGCAATAAATGCAGCCTCTGCAGCACAAAAGTCTAACTTACCGGGCCACACCTTTTACATTGACCACTCAAGCAGGCAAGGGCATGAAAGGTGGACGTATCTGATCTAGGACACAGTATAGAGTCCAATAAGGCTGTTACACTCTTGATAGGGTTTTTTGGTGCCTTGCATCCACCATTGTCTTTGCATATGTTGCATTGACAATGGCAAGCTTTCCCATGCAGACCGAATACAGAACTTCGCATGTGATTTATGGCATCCTTTAGGAAGGACATTTGAACATGTGAAATGCATCAGCAAGTATATCGGTCTCTCAATTTCGGCACAAAATATGGCTTCATGTACTCAAACGCCCGCTGCCTTATTACAATTTCAGGGTATTGTTCTTTGAAGTTGAGAAAGAGCTCCACCTACAATGAAAGACATATATGGTTAAAGAACATTGAAGAAAGCTGCAGGTTTTGAGGAAAATTGTTACATTACTATAAACCAGTATTTTTATTTCAAACCACTGTGTTTTTTAACTTAATTGGTTAGGTAAACCAGTATATATGAACACGTGTCCTTGGTACGTACCAGTGGTATATAAGTGTCAACCAGTGCAAATGTTCTTACTGCTGATGTAAACCAGTCTTTTCATTTATAACCGGTATGTTATTTACCTAACCAGTACAAGTGAGCACTTAACCACGATGTATACCAGTGATAAATAAGTGTTAAAAAGAATGAACACATGCCCTTGGTACATACCAGTGGTAATAAGTGTCAACCAATTCAAATGTTCTTATTGCTGATGTAAACCAGTTTTTTCATTTAAAAACGGTATTTTATTTACCTAACCAGTACATGTGAGCACTTACCCATGATGTGTACCAGTGAAAAATAAGGGTTAAAAAAATGAACACATGTCCTTGGTACGTACCACTGGTATATAAGTGTCAACCAGTTCAAATGTTCTGACTGCTGATGTAAACCAGTCTTTTCATTTAAAATCGGTATGTTACTTACCTAACCAGTACATGTGAGCACTTAACCACGATGTATACCAGTGTGAAATAAGTGTTAAAGAAAATTAACACATGTCATTGGTACGTACCAGTGGTATATAAGTGTCAACCAATGCAAATGTTCTTACTGCTGATGTAACCCAGTCTTTTCATTTAAAACTGGTATGTTATTTACCTAACCAGTACATGTGAGCACTTACCCATGATGTGTACCAGTGAAAAATAAGGGTTAAAAAAATGAACACATGTCCTTGGTACGTTCCAGTGGTATATAAGTGTCAACCAGTGCAAATGTTCTTACTGCTGATGTAAACCAGTCTTTTCATTCAAAACCGGTATGTTATTTACCTAACCAGTACAAGTGAGCACTTAACCACGATGTATACCAGTGAGAAATTAGTGTTAAAAGAAATTAACACATGTCCTTGGTACATACCAGTGGTATATAAGTGTCAACTTGTTCAAATATTCTTACAGCTGATGTAAACCAGTCTTTTCATTTAAAACCGCTATGTTATTTACTAACCAGTACATGTAACCACTTAACCACGATGTATACCAGTGAGAAAAATGTGTTAAAAAAAATGAACACATGTCCTTGGTACGTTCCAGTGGTATATAAGTGTCAACCAGTTCAAATGTTCTGACTGCTAATGTAAACGAGTCTTTTCATTTAAAACCGGTATGTTATTTACCTAACTAGTACATGTGAGGACTTAATCACGATGTATACCAGTGAGAAATAAGTGTACAAAAAAATTTATTGGATATGTAAACCACTATTTTCCTTTCAAACAGATATGTTTTTTACCTATCTGACATGGCAAACAGTACATGTGAACACTTGACAAGTACATGTGAACACTTAACCACTATGTATACCAGTGAGAAATAGGTGTTAAAAGATTTTTACTGGTTATGTAAACCAGTTTTTTACCTAAACAGTTTATACATATCATACGTGTGTGAAAGTATGCGTCTGCAAACTTATGTTTCAACAAACATACGCGTATGATAAAAACTATGTTTCCATTTATATTCTCCTTCACATCCAATATTTATCTACTCTTAGTCTAGGAACAAATACAGATTCCCTTATTTCCATTTATAACTTCGTTCATATCCGATTTCATATCTACTCTTATGAACCCATTTATAGAGAATATATGTCATGAATGCAAATATTAGAAAACAAAAATGGATATAGTGAAGCAAGTTATTACCTGAGATTGTTCAAGAAGATGCACAGGATGTTTGACATATGAATTTCTTCCAATACGCTTTCTGCACACATCCTTCTTATTGGGTGAAACACAAGTGTTAGACATCCAAAAAGAGAAGATCAACTCTTTCTCATCAGGTGTAATGAAGCCACGATCCATGGGCTGTCGAGCACACAAAGAGATTGGCAAATTGCCATCACCTGCTGCCCTCAACCGATTCTTTGCAGCTGTGAAGTTCCTCTTGTGAAAATTTAGCAACTTAGATGTAGCTGAAACATTCACTTTTGAGGTAGATGTACACTCAACATTCATAAGCATTGTGGTGATGAACCTTTTAAGAAAGAGCCCCTGTCCGCTCTTGGGTAATTTGATTGCATCTATTGTGTTGCGTATGGCTTCAACGAAGGTTGTTTGTGCCCTGGGCATTTCAAGGTCTCCAAGAGAATGATGATTGACAAACTTGCACAAAATATCTGAGCGTGATGCAACATCGAGGGCCGCAACATGCGATTGAAGAGCATAACAAGGTCATTGCAAAGTCTTTGACGCTTTGCATCATCAGCACCATTTTGATCATTATCTTCCTCACGTGCTACCTGCTCAAGATTGTTCTTAGCACGCTGCTCCCTCTTTCTCCTAGCATGATATTCCTTGACCGCATCAAACTGCATTACACTAGCACACAATTAGACAGCTGAGGCTGAGAGCGAGATCTCCATCTAAGTGTGAGATCTTGCCTACCATGCTTGAGAGGAGAGAGATTTGAGCACGAGGTGATAGGCCTAAGAGAAGCAAGAGCAGTTTATGATAGCAATAGATGTGTAGAGAAGTTTTCTGCAGTAAAGATGCTAGAGGTTACTTAGAGTGACATTCAAAGAGAGGCTCTTACAATTACAAGAGGTTCAGTTGGATAGGATGAGTGAATTGGAGCATTATGGGCAGATGCAGGATAAGGCTTTAGCAAAAATAAATGAAAGGTCAAAAGTAAGGGTATCAAGAAGCATGACTGGTTTTGCGCTACAACAGTAAGCTGGACAACACCTTCCAAAGAAGTTTCAAATTAAGTGGGTAGGCCCTTTCAAGGTAGTGGAGTGTTTCCCGAATTGGTACATATCAGTTGGCTAACCCGGATGGGATTTTACATAAGTCAAGGGTAATGGATTGCGTCTTAAATTGTATCATGCTAGATTAATGATGGTGGAACAAGATGAGCTGTCTGTGGAGTAAGTAATGTCTGTGAGGGATGAGGAGACTTGTGATGCGGCGAGTCTATATCGCTTTATGCTGCTGCTGATCATGAATGATCTAGCAGGCTAGGGGATGGGCAAATTATGTCAGGAGTTTTTTGGAGCAATGGATTGCGCATATGTACATACACATGCATGGTGAATAAAATAAAGGATTGCCCATTTTCCAGAGCCAGGTGGTTACGTGGGGCCCACATGTGTACAAATAGGACAAGGTGTACATAGTGCATCGATTTTCACTATTACCAGTACCAGTGTGTTTTTTCTACAATAATGAGGAGTTGGTAGCGCGTAAAATTTCTCAAGGAATCTATCCGCGTGCCGATGACATGAGGTAAGCGGATGCGTCAGATGGCATCTAGTGGCGTCAGGAGGCCGAATGGGGTCAATACTTGCACGTGGATAAGTACAGACACGACGTGGGTGTTTTCTTGTGATACTTATGCAGAAAGTTCATCATTAGGACCACTTTTTGGGGCCACTTCACGTGGTGGCGAGATGAATTATTGAAAAGAAATGAGTGCCAGGTGTGCGGATGATGCAAAAAGGTGACAACTATGCACTGCGAGATCAGTTTTTGGCCTGTTCGGGGTCCGTTTGAGGTCATCTAAAAGGCCAAGGGTGCCCAAGTAATAAAGATAAGTGTGGGAACTGAAAAAATAGAGAGAAGACGAGAAAAAAACATGGAGAAGAGAGGAGGAACAGCCGTAGGTGTGTTTTTGCTCATTTTGGAGCCTGTTTTGGCTGTAAACTGCTCATCCGAGGTCGGATTTGAGCACTTTGACATTGAAGACTGGGGTTTTGGGCCGTTCCGAACACGAGGGCGCTGTCCATTCTGCCAAATTCCTTGCTTTTTTTCTATTGTTTTGGCTGTGTAAGTTTCTCCTATGAGCGAATCTTCTGCTCCAGTTTGTGATTGTATCTGGCATATTTTACACATATTGTGTGAGCTGTTTGCCCCATTGGTGTTGGCCCAAGCTCTATTGTATCTAAAAATCATAAATTCTCTTTTTTTGAGCTGAGTTTTTTGGGTGTGTGTGTGTGTCTCTGTGTGGAGTGGGTAAACGGGTAGTCTCTCTCCTCTCACTCCATCGGTGTGTTCCCTATCTCGGCCAGGAGGGTTGTGTAAGCCGAGTGGTGCCCCATAGTGTGTGTGTGTATCTGTGTGTGTCAGGTCGTTATAGAGGTGTTCTGTGTGTTTCCATCCCGCTCACAACGCAAACCATACATTCCTGGCCCTTCGCCAAACATATACAATGCGGCCTTTTTTTCTAAAAGCATTATTTTATCTGCGTTCCACCTGATGACGGCCCCTCCTAAATATCTTGAAAGTGTCTTCAACGTCATCAAGGGTAGCTCCGCGTTGTCATTGGAGAAGGACAAATGGAAGACCAAAAAACTCGGATACTTAAGATTGTTTAAGTATTGGCGGAGAGAGGAATTCTTCCCTAAATCTCCCATGCCTCGTCCACGAGGGCGAGGAATGAAGGTATCATCATAGACCACCAAATGCAACAAATTAAAGTTATTAAATGAGATAAGTAGAAATCAAAGAGGTAAGGAAAATAAAAAAAGATTACCTTCTGGTTTTCATCTTCCTCAAGTAAGTCCTCATTCCATAGGTTGATGCCGCCCTGACCTCCAGTGGGCGCATTGGAGGTTGAGGCCAAAGATGATGAAGAAGTGCTTGCCTTATCCATTTCTTCAATCCCTAGCTTTTTTTGCACTTCCATGAACTCCTTTTCTGTTGGAAGCATGCGCTCTTACCTAGCAACATCATTGTAAATCATCACAAGTGCACTTGCGGGGTCAACGAACTCATCGTCATTTACATAGGCATCTATAACAGAATACTTGTCGTGCTCAGGGTCAATGACAGCATCATCCTCTTCGAGATTTTGTGCCACAATGGCAAGGCAATAGTCCTCTCGAAGGTCAAAAAGCTCCATAATGTCGTTAAGCAAGACATACTGCAAATCACCAATAGGTATGGTGTTGGAGCTATATATGGCTCACTCTACTAAACTTGGTCTCACCTATATATTTGTATCTTGTCCTCAATATGAATCAGTCTTTGGGAGCGTATATGGTGTGTCCCTTGTCTCGTCTCTCTCTCTCTTTTTCTCTACATCTCAACATGGTATCAGAGCGGTAACAATCACGCGCCGATTCAATTCATGGTGACACAACAGTATGTGTATGCGATTCGCATGTAAGATTCAAAATTGCTACAAATTTTATTTTTGAGCGTTGATTCTTGTTAACTGTGGTTGTTTTGTGTTAAGAAGAATATGATTAGTGTTTTATGTGGCGTTTATTTCTAATCAATATAACCTTTGATTACGTTTTCTTGTTGATGACACCCTGAACTTCATCTCAATTTTTCTTGCTGTTCTGCTCAAAATTTGGAGAAACGGGAAAAGCGCAATGCCATTTTTCATCCAAAACTTGTTCGTCTCCTCGAGCTCTTCGATTTGAGTTCTAGGTTTGCGTCAATCGGAGTTCGCAGCAGAAAGTTATGTTGTTTTTACTGCAATTGAGCTTGACGCAGATTTCTTCGTCCTACTTCTTCGTGAAGCGTCCGCGATCGTTTTTCTTATTTTGGCGTTAAATTTTTCGAGAAGATTTAGCTTTTTTCTATTCGTATTGTGGCCATCAATCTTGCGTCTCACGCCACTCTATTTTGAGGACTCGTTTATTATTAACGTCTCCTTTATCCTGCCTTTTTTCGGTGACATCTATCACATCTTTGGACGTTCCTTGAGCATCCTTCTTACGTTTATCGTTGACAGAACACAGTACTCATATCTCTCTTATTCTCAATTGCGGCCTTCACCATATATGGTGTGCAGATTCTGCGATCTTATCTTATACGTCTTCTCGCAATAAGATATGGCTATGAATATTCTCGTCAACGGCTTTCCTTCTGGCCAGTGTTCTGTTCCTCCTTTCCAAGGTCAAGGATTTCCAGGCTGGAAAGAAAATATGTTGTTAATTCTTGAAGGTGATGAACTCTCCGATGTTGTTCTTGGAGATCGTGTTTGTCCGCCTCAGCCTGTTGATACGGATAATGATAACGTGCTTATCGTTGAAGGACCTATATTTGGATTGGAATGTTGACTATACGGATTGGCAACGACGTGATAAAGCAGCTCGTCGGTATATTCTTTCTGCTCTTACTGATTCCCTTTTCCTTGATATGTATGAACTGCCTACTTCCCACGATGTATAGAAGTACCTTATTACAAACTTTCAGAAGAAATCTTTAATTGAATACTCTCAACGTCAAGAACGTCGGAATGCTGATCACGATAGAGCTATGATTTCACAAGAGGAGACTGAGTCACAACAGATGGAACGTGCTTTTTATGCTCGAAGGCGTCCATTTCAACGAGGAAACCGCAGAGGTGGCCGTCACGGTAATATTTTCTCTCGTCTCAAATTTCCTAATAAGCAATGTTCTTACTGCAACAGAAATGGCCATACTGAAGATGATTGTTTGGCACGTCAATATGATGAAGAACACAATATTACCACAAAACAACCACGTTTATCTACTAACTGAATTACCTCCTGGTCGTACAGCTATTAAATATAAGTGGGTGTATAAGACAAAAGTAAAAGAAAATGGATCTTTTGACAAGTTCAAGGCGCGTTTAGTTGCAAAAGGTTACTCCCAAGTAGCTGGTGTTGATTATCAAGAGACTTTTTCACCAGTTGTTCGCATTACAAGTGTTCGAGTTTTATTAGCATTTGCTGTTCAATTTGATTTAGAAGCTCATCAAATGGATGTGCGAACTGCTTTTCTTAATGGTGACTTGGAAGAGGAAATTTATATGGAACAACCAGAAGGGTTTGTTATTCCAGGTAAAGAAGACCTTGTTGCTCAACTCCATAAGGCACTATATGGTCTCAAACAAGCTTCGCGAGCCTGGTATACAAAATTTGATCTTTTTCTCACCTCTAAAGGATTCATCTCTTGCTCGTCAGACCCCAACTTATACATAAAATGCCAAGGTAGCAGTTTTGTGATTCTTGCTCTTTATGTGGATGATACCATCCTTGTTTCCAATGATTTGGGATTTCTTCAGCAAGTGAAAAAGTTATTGTCTTCTGCATTTGATATGGTGGATCTTGGAGAGATTCACTCTTGTCTTGGCATTCAAATCCAACAGAACCGTACAAAAGGTATTTTATTCCTTCGACAGTCAAAGTTTATTGCAGATACTATTCAAAAATTTGGTATGGAATCTGCACATTCAGCCAACACACCTTGTCTTGCGAGCTCTACTAAGAACACTTCTGACAATGGCGGTCAACCACTACAACAAAAAAACGTGTTATCGACGCGGCCTGTCGCTATGCGCGTCGCTGTGAAACCAGTCGCTATTAGCGACGCGCATAGCGACGCACATAGCGACGACCATAGCAGAAAAATATTTTCTTGGGCAGAGGGCAGGTAGCCTGGCCTGTGCCCAGTTAAAAGATGGACACAGCCACAGCCAGACTTCCTGCCCTCTGTCCTTTGTTTTTACATAAAATTTTCAAAAAAAACCATATCATGTATACGCCTCCTACATGCTATCCATGTAGGATCTCACATGAGATTTAAGGCCAATGAAAGACAACCGTACCAACTGAAAAGCATAGCCATAACTTAAAAGCATAACCATAACGAACCATAACCATAACTTAAAAGCATAACCGTAACGAACCATAACCATAACTTAAAACCATAACCGGCTATAACCACTTTGATCAAAACCATAATGCAGATAACCATAACCGTAAACAAAATTAACAATAACCATAAGCATAACCAGAAAGAGAAACAATAACTGTCTATACAATGACAATGACAATAATCATAACCATAAGGGAAACAATAACTATCTGAACACTAACTGTTTGTACAAAAAAGAGACACAGAAGCGTGTCTGTGTCTCACAAAGCATATAGATGAAATTTGGTCCACTAATGACTAGGCGTCGCAACCTGCACATAGGATAACTCACAAAATTAGTATTGATATTACTTCACATATACTGACTTAATTAAATCAACTCACACATATTAACGTCTATCAACGAGACTGTAAGGCCTCCCAGTCTATAGGCTCTCCTGAAGCTTCAAGATCATTCAGTACTTCATAGATACCTCTGCGATATCCATCTGACTCCTCCTCCCGTGATGGAGCTCGATGCATCGCAAGATTCTGCGTTTATACAAAAATCAAAGTAATAAGAATACATGATTCATCGCGTTTTAAAAAATGCCATAGTTAAGATTGGATTAGAAACTCACAAACTCATAGAGAAAGGTGTCGAAGCCTTCGCTGCCAAGATGAGATGTCCCCCTAGTCATCTGTCGTACCTGCGCGGCCTCACGCTGCTGTCTGAACCGCGTGGCTGCTGTCCGCTCATCCTCCCTTATTTGCAGCCACGTCTCGTGTGGGATGGCCGAAGGCTTCGGCGAGCCGATCCTGAAAGCCTTCCAAGCTGCATCTCGTCAATGTTTGATGGTGTCCCGTGCAACACCCTTGATCCACCGCGCCGAAACAACGGAAGAACCCAGAGCAAGCTGGTACTCTCTCAGGATGGTCTCCACTATGTAAGTGACTTTTTCCTTTTCTTGTTGATCCCAAGACGTCAGAATGCTGGTCGAAAACTGCAGCTCCACGAGCTGGCAAATCTGCTGTCGCGTCTCAGTCCCGACTCTATCCATGTCAACAGAACCATCTCCACGTACAGTATAGAGCTTGGAGGCACTAGGATCGTGTGCCCCCCAAGGTGTCCGAGGTGTGCCAAGAGGTGTGTCGAGAGGTGTGCCTGGGTAAGACGGGGGTCGTGAGCGAGGAGGGGTCGAAGCATCTGTGGACCCTCCTCCACAACAACCACCACCTCCACCTGACAATCGCCGAGATCGGCAAGTGCGCCTGTGCTGCGGAGATGAGGACGTACCCGCCTCTGCCCCACCCCTAGGTGTCGAAGCGGCCGTGATGGGAGAAGAAGGCGTCGTACCCATAGGCATCCTGAACCCTGTAGGCGTCCCCCCCCCCCCTAGGCGTCGGATCCTCGGGTGTGAAGCTCGGAGGCGTAGTACCCGTGCCTCTGGCTACCCAGTACTCAGAAGACTCTGCCATCTGAGCAGGCGTCATTCGTGTAACGAAGCCCATGAATGCATCTGCACTCATGGAAGCGAGATCTGGAATCTCGTCTGCCATACTAAAGTCCTGCACAAAGAAAGTAAAATAAAGCGTCAGAACATAGTTGTTTAAATTAACTTTAAGCTTAATTTTAAATCAAAGTCTTCACACAAACACTTATAGGCCTAGGCCTCGACGAGTGAGGCATCATTGATAAGATCTTGCACCGTATCATTGTCTATCTCTAATTGCAAACATAACTCTGCCCCAACTCGTTCTAGCAGATTGTCTTCATCCATTGCATCTTCATCTACAAGTGTCAATTCTGGCTCGTCTGCGTCATCCCTCGTATATCTGTCAGCTTTCTCTGCCATACCTTCGTCCATCTCATCTAATGTCACAGTAGTATGGACGTCGTCTGACTGACTTTCCTCCAGGAGACCTTGCCCTTCAAATACTTGTTTATTTCTTGGAGCAACCTGAACCACAAACCACCATTGTCGCTCTCGAGGGTCCGGTACAAAGACCACTTGCTCGCAATGTTCGGGGAGAGCAAATGTGTCGCTCGCATCTGTCCAAGTCTTTGTAGAATCTATTTGCACAATTTTGTTTCCATCTCTGCGTACCGTTGCATTGAGACCAGAAGTAATCACCTTGAACCACTTCACATCCAAAAAAACATCTCAAACAACCTGAAGCTTACTTTCAGGATATCTGACACCCGACCACAGTAATCCAGGTTGCTAGTGCTCTCATTCGTGTCTCTAGCATTGGCCCTGCTCTTTTGCATAAAACTAACCATTACCCCACTGTCAAACGTGTTTCTTCTGCTATCAATTTGTTGTGTTATGAAATGCTTTCCATGCAACCACAGGGCCATGTATGTATGATACTTCCAGTCACATCCAATAGCCAGCTCTTCCTCTTCTAGAGATATGGGTTCTCCGATCTGTCGAGCTGCTCTCACTGTCTTGTCCAACCATGCCATTGTAGGGAATTCAGGTAGAGGAGCGAGATAGTCTGGCAAGGGTAAGCCTCTAGTCATTCGACTTCGCCTGAAATCCTGTCGCTCTAGATTGCGTCTCTCTTTCTCTTCTTCGTACCTTTCAAGCCATTTTTGCATCGGCACTAAATTTAGTATATAGAACTTCATGATCTTTTCTCGCATGGCCAGGTGCATTTTCTTTGGCACCCCTTGCCCTTGAGGCTCCTCTCCCACCAGTCTTGCATCCTCCTCATCGCTCCCCAGTCGAGGCATTTCTAGGTCAGAAACGGATAGAAATTTGGTCGTCAATACAAGAGACTCTTGCACCAGCCATCCTTCTGCCATGCTCCCCTCTGGACGCGCTTTTTGGTGAACAAAACCCTTAAGTGTTTTCATGAACCGCTCTAAAAAGAACATCCAACGGCTGTGGACTGTACCTACCACTGCAACCTCATCTACTATATGGACGAGCAAGTGCATTTGGATAGTTAGGTAGCTCGTGGGTAGATACTTCTCAATCATGCAAATTGCCTCAATGGAGTTAGCCCTTGCGACTGCAACAGATTCCTCTCGTATCTCCTTGGAAGAGATCCACCGCACTAGCTCTGAAATCTTGTATATGCAGGTCCGCATATCCTCCGTTAAACACCCCTTGATCGCAATTGGAAGAATGAATTACAAGAAATTATGCCAGTCGTGCGATTTCAACCCTGACAGTTGATCGTCACGGGTGAATGCTATCTTGAGACATCGCATATATCCTGTTGGCGTCCTGAACTTTGAAATCACCCTTTTCACTTGTCGCTCTTCGTTTTTTAGCAATACCCATGGCGCTCTTGGAAGTTTTGTTTGACCAACTGCATTGGTGAAAGGCCATAGCTCTGGCATCTTTCCAACTGACTGCAAATCATCTCGTGAAGCTCGATTGTCTTTCATTCCCATGATTGCCTTCCAGAGGAGCTCTCCCACATTCTTGAATATATGCATTGGATCCAGCAAATGGTTAATTAGTAGATCACCCCAGTATGGCAACGTATGGAGAATGGACAAACATTTCATTCCTGGAACAGGTTGCCCCTCATGTTGCTCCCATCGGCGACGCCACTCTTGTACATGCATATGACGACATTCGACGCGACCAAGCTGAACTTCGCACAAGTGATGGCCATTTGGAAGATAACGGTGGTGGCCTTGATAAATTGTCTTTCAAAGAGAGGTAGAATAGCGCACATCGAAAGACTGCCCGCAAATTGGACATGCATTGTATCCCGAAGTTGTTAGTCTTGCATATATCAAAGCATGAATTAGGCCAAGGTAAAGGGCTTGCGAATAGCGAGAATTTTGTAAATCAATAACCATTACCAGAAGCTTCTCCGTATCCTGGACAATCATGCATAGTCCACATAAGAAGTCCATGGATCCTTGCATGCTGTTGTCCTACTGGCCCAACCGCATCTGCTATATCGATCCCATGCCATAACTCTTGGAGCTCGTCAACTAGTGGAGCTAGATAAACATCCATGTTTTTTGCTTTGAACTTACCAGGTACAATCAAGCTTAAAATCAAATGAAGCCACAGCGGGAGGTTGTAATTGATAAGGCACACAGGCCAAGTGCTCCATGACAAGCTTCTCAAGCCAAATGGATTGACTCCATCCATTGCCATGCCCAAACGCAAATTTCGTGGTTCACTCTTAAAATGTGGCCAGGTATCTTCAATGTGCCTCCAAGCCTTCGAATCAGCGGGCACCCTAAATGTTGCGTCAGTGGATCTATTCGTAGAATGCCACCGCATCAACTTTGCAATGGAACCACAACGAAACATGCTTTTTATCCTAGGAATAATAGGGAAATGCCGCAACACTTTAGCTGGCACTGTCTCGCCAACTGCATCTTGTTTGTAGCGCATTGATCCGCACTTAGGACACGATAGACAATCTGCGATTTCATTGCGAAAAAGAATGCAATCATTTGGATATGCATGAATCTTGTTGTAGTCCAAGCCAACTGAGGTCAGAAGTTGCTTTGCGTCTGGCCTGGAGGGGGGCATTTCATTGCCAGCCGGGAGAAGTTGCTCCCGCAATAACCTGTTTAAGCCACATTAAATTAAAATTAAAGCTCTCCGAGCACATCACTGTTGCAATCGGAAAATCTCTTTTGTAAATTACGTACCTAAACAAAGCAGTGACGCTTGCATCTGACCACCCGTACACTGACTGAAGATTCAAAAACGCCAGACAAGTACGAAGCACAGATATTTTGGCGCCTTCATAGATTGGTTGACGTGCCAACTTTCTCAACATTTCTTCAAGAGATAGGTGCACGGCTTCTGGTGCTGCTTCGTTCGCGTTCTCCTCGCTTGTCTGGAAGAAGGCATCCAGCATCTCCTCCATGTTATCGTCTTCTGTCTGTAAGCCCTTTTCTGCTTTCATCCGTGGCTATATATTGGTCGGACCTTCATGCATAATCTTTTTTCTCTCTCTCTCAGATGTAGGTGCTATGTCGCGGAAATCAATGCCCCTTCCGTAGGAGTCGTATCGCATATTCTCTATGGTTTCTCTAGCAAACTCTCCGTACTTGTGCACATGCTCATTACATATCCTACGCTTGCGCAGGATTTGATACTTGCAGAGCGTGCATGAGCATGCAATATTTTCCTCCATGTTAGTTGATGACGTTGCCATCTACAATGATTATGAATGTTGTTTTAATATATATATATATATATATATATATATATATATATATATATATATATATATATATAACTACCTCGCATTCTCTAGTCTTGCCCAATCTCCGTACACCTCGGTCCAAAGGTGTACGGAGATCAGGACCACCGGGTCAAAATCTCGTCTTTATTGGTCAAATCCTATATGGGTAGACACATACGTGCACTCCTAGGTGTACATGGCAATGCATGTAGCAGGCAAAACCCCTTTGCCTCTTTAGTTCCATAGTTTCTTCTCTGTCTACGTACCCTATCTCTCGTTCTTTCTCTCTTGATCTCACTCTCGCTATCTCTCTTTCTCTCTCGATCTCGCTCTCGCTATCTCTCTCTCTCTCTCTCTCTCTCTCTCTCTCTATCTCTCTTTCTCTATTTTCCTATCTCTCTCTATTTATCTATTTTCCTATTTCTCTGCCATAACTCCTGGAGCTCCACTTCCCTATCTCTCTCTCTCTCTCTCTCTCTCTCTCTCTCTCTCTCTCTCTCTCTCTCTCTCTCTCTCTCTCTTCTCTCTATTTTCCTATCTCTCTCTATTTCTCTATTTTCCTATTTCTCTGCCATAAGTCCTGGAGCTCCACTTCCCTATCTCTCTCTCTCTCTCTCTCTCTCTCTCTCTTTCTCTCTCTCTCTCTCTCTCTCTCTCTCTCTCTCTCTCTCTCTCTCTCTCTCTATATATATATATATATATATATATATATATATATATATATATATATATATATATAACTCTCTTTCTCTATCTCTCTATTTCCTATCTCTCTCTCTCTCTCTCTCTACTTACCTCTCTCTTGCTCTCTACTTCCCTATCTCTCTAATGATCGAACGAGCGACTGATCTAGGGAGATCTAGACGCCCACGACTGCGGAGGACTACACAACATCGATAGAGGCTAGCTGCATCAGAGAATCTAGCTAGGTCACTTTGGCTCGACATGCACAACGTCCGGTCAGATTACTGACCATGGAGGAGATCTACCTATCCCAACTAGCTTGTTTAGCCGTTTAGTCCACACCTAGTAGTTTAGGATTCCATAATATTTTATTTTGTCATCTTCTTACTCTGACTTTGTATCAGATCCATCACATTGTAACTTTCTTGTCTCATGTCTCATAGGTCACTTTGGCCTTTCGAAGACGTTAATATAACATTTCATTTCATTTCTCTCTTTAATTTTTTTTCTTTAGTTTTAATTTCCTAAGCATACATTAATTCTCTCTCTCTCTCTCTCTCTCTCTCTCCCTCCCCTACACGCACACACCTCTCTCTCTCTCTCTTTCCTACACACACACACACACACGATGTAGAGGTAGAGAGAGAGAGAGAGAGAGAGAGAGAGAGAGAGAGCAAGAGAGAGGGGTTGGCGAGGGTGGAGATGGACATAATACCTACGCAGCAGGTTTCGGCCAAGACCCGAGCAGGCGAAAATGGCCCCTGCACGCGGGTTTCGCTTTTTTCTCCCAATTTTTTTGGCGTCGATATACGCGTCGCTATATGTGTCGCAAATAAAGCCTTTCCATGCGTATATCGACGCACATTGCGACGCGTATAGCGAAGCCCGCTAATGTTGTCGATATACACGTGGAAAGTCATGGCCGTCAATATTGGCGCGTCAATATCTTCATTTAGTGTTGTAGTGAACTTGTCACAAATCAACCTTATGCTAACTTGATTGGATGTCTTCAGTTTGTTAGCATGAACACTCGTCCTGATATTCTGTTTGCTGCTAATTATCTTGGACAACATCTTGCATGTCCTTCTCTTAAGCATTGGTCTACTGCAAAGCGTATATTGAAATACTTGAAAGGCAGTACAGATTTTGGTTTAGTCTATCGACAACAACTCACATCGGATTCTATGCAATCTCTTTCTCTTTTGGGTTACACAGATGCAGACTCGGCAAGCTCAAATTTATCTATGCGATCTACTAGTGGAAATTGCTTCTTTATAAATGGTTGTCTTGTTTCTTGGACCAGCAAGAAACAACGTTCTGTTGCAGTTTCTACAATTGAGTCAGAATATGTTGTGGCATCACTTGCAGCTCGTGAGTTGATTTGGCTTCGACAAATGTTGGTTGATATTGGTCACTCTCCTCTTTCTAGCACACCCTTGCGGTGTGACAACCAAAGTGCTATTAGTTTTGCAAAATAATATGTTCAACATAATAAGTCAAAGCACATTGCTGTCCATTATCATTATGTCAGGTATGAAGTACGCAAAGGAACCATTATGGTTGAACATTGTCCAAGTGACCAGATGATTGCATACATTTTGACCAAAGGTCTCAATGAGTCACGTTTCATCCTCTTGAGCTTGGAGCTTGGAGTTGCTTTGGCCTCACTCTTTCTAGATTAGCTTCTTTGCTATTGTAATAGCTTTGTACATATGACATTGTAATCTTTTAGGTACCATGCACTATGCACACTCCACATTTGCACATTGTGATATTTAAGTCACTTGAATATTTGTACATAGATGCACAATTCACTTTCACATCATCACTGTTGGTTCATATTTTCACATTGTATAGGGGCTTGGGTTTTTCCCTTGAACTCCCCAAGGGTTTTTTCATCCAAAGCTAGAGACCTTTGTTTGAGTGGGGGTGTTGGAGCTATATATGGCTCACTCTACTGAACTTGGTCTCACCTATATATTTGTATCTTGTCCTCAATATGAATCAATCTTTGGGAGCGTATATGGTGTGTCCCTTGTCTCGTCTCTCTCTCTTTCTCTCTACATCTCAACATGTGGTAGGTAGTCGAACACTAGAACGCAAAGCACCCTCCGGAAGTTGCACTCCCAAGGCAAGGCTTCCCCGAGACTTGGGCTCTTGACCCTCCCCAGTCTGATCCTCTAGCGAGGCCTCTGCAGCATCAGCATGCTCATCCAAAATTAAATGCAAATATAAAATAAAACCTGCATAATATTCAGCCACTCGACACTTGTGGTTATCAAGTGTACACTTGTGGTTTGTTATCCGCAAGTGCACTGGCAGCTTAAGGCAACTCCTAGAAAATATGTGTTTCTTGGAGGAGTCCGAATTGATATCCTTCATGTGAACAAAACGAACTCCTCGCATCTTGACCATGCCACCAGACGTTTGCTGCTGGTAGGTCTGCTCAAAACCTGATGGGTAATGTTGAGTGGAGACATCCACTCATGCAAAGAAAAATGTGGATTGAACATCGGCCTGATCTCTGTCTCGCACTGCTGAAGCCCAATGTGGTATAGAAAATGAGATAGTTTGTCTTGGGGGGCATCCTCAGAGCAAGGCACTTCCTCCTCTGCTTCAACATTAAAGGGGTCCATAACGGAAATTCAAAAGGGAAGATAGTTGAGAGAGCACAACATCCAAACAAAGGGGGAGCAAGTCATATTTATAGGACTCCCAAGGACAATGATGACATCGATTGATGTGCATCATAGGGCCGGCGTGCATCATGCAATCGACGTGATGATTACGCCACGTATCAGCCGCCATTGAATGGTCGCGCCACAACACGAAATTGGTGCCGCCAAACAAAAAAAGCACCACTATCGCGTTTTGGCGCGACAACTTGTTGTCGCGTCATAACGCGATACGGCCAGTCAAGAGTACTGCAGTCCGCCTCCTCGCGTTGTGCCGCAACGCCTTTTTTGTCGCGCCACGCATGCATCATGCGATTATTATTCCACATGTCAGACGCCGTAGAACGGTCGCACGAAAACGCAAAATGGCTGCCGCCGCTATACAAAAGCACCGCGATCACGTTTTGGCACGATAGCCAGTTGTTGCGTCATAACGCAATAGGACCAGTGCAGAGTATTCTGGTCCGCCTCCTCGCGTTGTGCCACGACGCTTTTTTTGTCGTGCCACGCGTGCATCATGCGATTATTATGCCACGTGTCAGACGTCGTGGAACAGTCGCACGACAACGCGAAATGGGTGCCGCCGCTATACAAAAGCACCGCGATCGCGTTCTGGTGCGACAGCCAGTTGTCGCGTCATAACGCGATACGACCAGTGCAGAGTATTGTGGTCCGCCTCCTCGCGTTGTGTCGCGACATACCATTGTCGCTAGGGCAACCCATTGGGGCGCTCTTGTCCTGATGTGCCACGTGGTGCGTAATCATTATGCTCGCACTCTTCCCATCATACCTCGCGATATCATGATTAATGCGCCCGCCTCTTCTCATTATACTTGTTCCGCTAATATAAACACCCCCCCCCCTTTTTTTTCTCACCTTTTTTTCCGAAGTGTCTCTAGTCACTCTGCCTTTTTACCCACATCCAGATTTCCATATTTCCTCGCATTCTCCTCGTTCAGGTCATGGCCCGCACAAAGAAAACAGCAAGGAAGGTTTATCCTGGCCAGTCTGTTCCGCAGGGCCAGGCTAGCTCGTCTACTATTCAACCGTCAACATCGCATGTGATTCCGGGAAAGACCATGCCACAGTTACGCGCAACAATGCGAAGAAGAAGATACGAGCAGAATAGGAGCGTTCTACTCGAACTTCGTAAGCTCCAAAAGCACATTTCATTGGCAATACCTAAACTGCCATTCCAGAGAGTAGTTCACGAGATTTGCGAGCAAAACAACCTGAATTTCCGGTGGTCTCGAAGTGCAATGGGTTGCTTGCACGAGGCCGCCGAGGGATTTTTTGTAGAGCTTTTCTAGGACGGCTACATTCTCTCGGCCCACGCCCATAGGACAACATTGATGCCGTGAGACATCAACACACTTCGCCTTCTCAGGTTTAGGTATGACAAAACAATACCGCCTGCCGGTATTTCAGACCGAAAGATGGACACTATTCTCAGAATACAACCTATTGACAAGGTCAAAGTTCATGAAGTGTCTACACAAATGCATCGATACAACACCCGTCTCAACATCGAGTGGGACACAACAAAAGACGATAGTGAGATATTGGAGCAGCTAGGCCTTGAGATGATGGAGGAACAAATGGCAGGTGCCATCAGCGACGCCAATGTTGATGATTTGTCATTGCTCTTTCCCTACTTCGATGTTGGCCTTCACGCATTCTATATTTTCCTTATCACCCCCTGGAGATTGCAATTTTATAGAACCGGACGAGGTAACTCACAGACTCAATCATCAATTGCTTGCTTTGGTGCGTGCTATTCTTTTTTTCACAATAAATTCTTTTAATATATTCAATTTTGTATGACACGAATTTCTTTATAGTTTTGTAGTTTCAAATTTGCCGTGGAATATGCAAGATGATGTCGCCGTCCTTGACTCAAACCTCTCGGTCTTTTTGACGTCCAAGGATACATCTTTAGTGGAAGTAGTTGACTGGTTCCAGTCAGTGAACATGGATACGGCAAAATTTTTTGTTCTGGCTTATCATGAAGGGTACAGGGTGAAAGCATAGAATGGTGTCTAAATACTTGGTGTCCATGGACACCAAGTATGATGCTATGGATGGCACCATAGCTGGGATTTTAAGTCAATAATTTTTAAAAGAATATAGGTAAGATAACTGACTTCACGACTCCACTACTCGGATTGAAAGACATGGAGCGGTTAGCACGCGTGGACCTCTCCCTCTCTCTCCCTTTCTCTCTCTCTCTCTCTCAAATGGCCTCCAATGCCCATCTCCATCTCTCTCTCTCTCCTACTCTCCTGTTCAGAATATGGATGATGAAGTCTCCCTTCCTCTTGCTTTGGTTCCAACTCATACCTCCTCACAAGCAGCAATGGAGCTTCTTGAACTCAACAATGCAGCACAACTGGATTTCAGTTCACTATTACAATCAGGAAGTTTTGTACGACTTAATTCATTTCAAACTACTACAGACTGTTCCAAGATGGTGGACGAAGGATTTTATGATGAGGCACATAGAATAGACACCATTCATACGCAGGTGCACTCCAAGAGAAAGGCTTGTCTAAATGAGGATGAAATTATTGCAGTGAGGAAGTATGAATCACAGGCTAAACGTGAGTACCGAAAATGATGTCGTGCAAGAAAGCAAGTACAGCCAAGCCTCAACATTGGGGCGGAAGATTGTCATAGGGAAGATTGTCATAGGGAGGACGTCGATGTACACACAAAGGAAGACAAGAAGCAACATAGTATTCAGAATATTGTTCAGCACATTGTGAGACAGTTGCATAGTTACGGGAAAGAAGATAAGAATGCAATTCTTCAAGGTGTTTTCAATGATGATAGAATCTTTCCATTCTGTGAAGATTTGTATCTTTGTGCAAATGGCCTTATTTCTGCACTCAAGGTCTCCTTACAGGAATTAAAGATTCCAAAATCAGCTGACGAGATGTTTTTAAAACGAAGCACATTCAGCATGCTGGTGAATGGATTACTACATGATAATGGGATCCAAGGTAGAGGTGTTACTCTACATAAAGTGGCAAAGCTATTAAATGTTCATCCAAGGAATTTATATTCAGCTTTGGGTAGACTTGACAGTGATCCTATGTCAAGTACACTGAGGTTCGACTTATGCAAAAGGAAGTCTGGAATTGCTGGGTCCTTTTCGGAGGAATTGAAGCAGACAATTATTACGTTTTGGATATAGCACAATAGGGTGTCTCCAAATAAGAAAGATATTTGTCAGAAACGATTGGGCAGAAAACATTATCAAGAGCATCCCATACACTTACTTGATGAATCTCAGGTAAACATGTCTCATTCTTACAATGAATAACTCTCAAGTGAAACATCTCACTCTTATGAATAGCTACCCATTGCGTGTTATGGAGTTGTGTACGTCCTACTATATGTGATATGTAGCCAAGTAATGTGTCAAGATAGTCCATTGTCTCTACCTATGCTATTATGTGTGCTATATTGCACAAGTGTAGCCCAATGTCCCTGTCTATGCTATAAGTGTGCCATGTAAAAGGACTCTATTGTAGTAAGATAGCAACATGTGTGCTATACAGTAAAAGTGTGTGTAAGAATAGCACAATGTTCTTGTCTATGATATGATGTGTGGTATGTGAAAGAGCTATATTACATATTGAGAGCACTATGTGTGCCATATAGCGTTAGTGTGTGTAATAAGAGGCCAATGTCCCTATCTATGCTATTATGTCATAGTATTTCTTACAATATGAGTGCTATATAGCATAGCTATGTGTAATAATAGCCCGATGGTCCTATCTATGCTATTATGTGTGCCATGTAGTAGGACTCTATCAGAGTATGACAACATCATGTCTGCTATATAGCAATAGCACAATATACCTATCTATGGTATTATGTGTGTTATCAGATTTTATAATATTATGAGAGCACTATGTGTGCTACATAACATATGTTAGTGTAATAGTAGCACGGTATCCATGTCTATGCTATAATGTGTGTTATGCAGAGTGTGATATGTGTAATAATAGCACAATATCCCTGTCTATGCTCTTTTGTGTGTTATGTAGAAGAACTGTGTTATAATATGAGAGCACTATGTGTGCTATATAGCAGACGTGTGTGATGTGTGTGTAATATCAGCTAAAAATACCTATCTATGCTATTATGTGTTATATAACAAAATTGAGCATGTAATGAAAGTTGAGTTATCTATCTATGCTATGTAGCATAGCTATGTGTATTTATACCAATGCATCTGTAGCTATGCTATTATGTGTGATATATAGCAAAATGTAATTCTAATGCATTTTTTTTTCAAGCAGACAGAGTATTTCTTGAAGTTTAAAGATAGCCACCCACATGTGACAATTGGGCAAAGGTCCTTTAAGAAGCTGAAGCCTTGGTTCGTGTGAAAGTTGAAAGATTGAAATACTTGCTGTTGTGTTTATCATATCAAACTGATGTATCTCAAAGATGCATTTAATGTTATGTGCTCCTCTGCTTTTGGTTTTCATGGGAGGTCATGTATATGTAAATGCAATGTTTGCAAATCAGATGGGGTGAATGCAGAATGTCTTGCCGTTGAGCACTCGTTTTCAGGGATCACGAAGTTGTGGGAATCATGCGTATGTACAAAGGCTGAGGGGGATATGTTCCATAAACACACCTGCTTGATGGGCCAATGCAAAAACTGTGGTGTGGAAAATCTCAGCCTTTGTCCACGAGAACTTGCAGAGATGACAAAGACAGTTCCACTGCAAGTCTTCGAGGACATTAAAGTTCAAACTAAGCATGGTCTAAGTAAGAGAAAGATGTTGTCACTCAAACAGGTGGCTTTAAGTGAGCTGACAGGGAGGATAAAAGACGACATCAGAATCTTCATCGAGCACAATTTCACTTACAAATGGCAGGCACATCAATACAAAGAATGTTTGAAGGTGTTTCCTTCAGATACCATTATATCTGTAGTAGACTTCGCTGAAAATTACTCGTTCAAAGAGCAAAATGAAGTACAATCCATGCATTGGCATACAAATGAATGCACCATCCTTGTTCACATAACGTACATGCGTGACAACGAAGATGACAGTATTATCAAGCATATGCATTTCTAGATCTCCGATGATAGGCTACATGATACGCTATTTGTCCAGCATTGTTTTCTTCTTTGTGATCAGTGGCTTAAAGAATAGAGGCTGAATTTCAAGAAGCACTGGGTGTGGTCAGATGGTGCAGCCTCGCAATTCAAGGCTGCAAGGCCATTTTACTTTGTTGCTAGATATTACTAACTAACAGGTACAGAGATGACATGGAATTTTTTTGGCTCTGGCCATGGCAAGGGGGAGCATGATGGCGGTGGCGCTGTGATAAAGAGAACCCTTACACATGAACAACTCAAGAGTAATGGAGTTGTTCTTAGGCAAGCTGCAGACGTGGTTGCATTTTTGACGAGAACAATGTCCAATGCTGCATGTAGCTCTTATGCACAATCCACTAAAGCAGGTCCTACTATAAACATGAAATTTTGGCTAGTAAAAGAGACAGAAGTGGACATGTCTAATCTATGGGGTTGTGAGAGAGTACTAGGATCTCGATCACTCCATTGCATTTCAGGATTTTGTCGTCATGATCCTACTCAATTAAGGACCAGGCGGCTTTCTTGTTTTTGTGATGCTTGCATGAAGGGCCATTGGAGGACTTGTTCCAGCAAATCATATGCAGGCAAGTGGACACATAAGGCATTGAAACCACTCTCTGAGGTAGCAGAAGAGACTGAGGTACCAGAAGATGAAGCTGCAATGTTTGAGGGATCCCAGGATATGCTGAGTGAGTATCTCATTGAAGGTGATAACTTTGCAGTCAATGCAGGCGCAAGCAATGCAGAAGGTGTAGAGTTCTTTATTTTGAGATGTACAAAGAGAAAGTGAATGACAGATTGCATCTTAAGAGATAAGTGGAAAAACAAATGTGATAAAAACACTTATGTTGTCACAGGGTGTTATTATCAACAGCAAGAGGGGGACCCAAATCACTATACTCTACTTGATGATAGGGGAGTTACTAACCTGTACTCTCACCTTGTTCAGGCAATCAAGTTTGAAATGCCTTTGGTAGATGCTACCTCAAAGACATATTATTTATCTCCGGAACTACATGAAACCATTTACAATGCCATGCCCTATGAAGCAGCATGATACCTATTTAACAAGCTTATATTATGTTCTATATAGCCTTCACCATTCAGTACCTCCTTTCACATGTCCATTGTGCTATGTATCACATAGCACACAACCACACAGAGCACATAGCATAGAATCACACACATTTCTGATAATGAGGTTACTATTGTGAACATGTTGCACCTTGAAAAAATTTAGCCAAGATATTTGTCGGAAACGATTGGGAAGAAAACATTATCAAGAGCATCCCATTCACTTTCTTGATGAATTTCAGGTAAACATGTCTCATTCTTACAATCATCTCACTCTTATGAATAGCTACCCATTGGGTGTTATGGAGTTGTGTACATGCTACTATATGTGATATGTAGCCAAGTAATGTGTCAAGATAGTCCATTGTCTCTACCTACGCTATTATGTGTGCTATATTGTACAAGTGTGTGTAATAACACTACAAGAGGTTGTGTGCTCTTGTGACGTTGTTAGCGACGGAAATACACTTGGTTTTTATAACCCCCAGCGTCGCTAAAACTGTCGCTAATAGGGTCGCTACGAGAGCGTCGCTATAGGCGTCGCTATATAGAGACGCTTATAGCGACGCTCATAGCGACGTTTACACAGAAGTCTATAGCGACGGTCATAGAGACGCTCATAGCGATGTTTACACAGAAGTCTATAGCGACGGTCATAGCGATGCTACAGAGCCATAAATAGCGACGGTTATAGCGACGCCCAAGAGAATTTTTTTTTGGTGACAGGGCATTGAATGCCCTACCACCCATCAACGATATTGTACCTGATTCACTTTTTAAAAAAAGTGCAAGGGTAGATAATAGACCCAAAATAGTCACCCACAAGACGCATTGTTTGCAAAATTGACAAGCGTAAAATTGACAATTGTACACATCGTAGGCAAAATGAATTGATTGGAAAATGTAATAATGACAATTGTACAACATCATAGGCATAAAGAATTGATTGGCAAAATGAACTGCGGTGACAAATGTAATAATATACATGGTTCAAAAAGACGTATAAAATCCGTCTCATGATACATAAGCTATGAGAAACCCTAAACTAATGCTATCTAGCTACGGCTAAACTGACGTCGTCTAGTCAGACGTCTCATTGTGTCCAAGCGGCGTATCTATCGGATTCTACAAAAAAAGACAATAAGACAGCTTTCAGTAAGTATAAACATATAACGACATTTATAAAACAATACAAAAAATAGAAAAGAGTAAACCCTAATACTAACCATGCCGCCGCAAGAACTGAGAATGTCCATCAGAGCGTTTAAGCCCTTCCTGCCTGCGTACTCGCGCTCGTACGGTGTGGGATCACGTCCTGTCATCGACCACTGTCAAAACATACAAAGATTTCATTATGTTAGAATTAAAAAACTCATAAACCCTAAACTATCGAACATAAAGAGCAATGCAAAAACACTTACAAAATCGGCCTCAAATCATGCCCATCCACCGCTCCCCAATTGTTGCGAGCTCCCTGCCTCTACTCACGCTCCGGCTGCATCCTTTTGTTGCTTCCACTTGTCGGGATTCTCGCGCGCTGCTTTCTTCGCATTCTTCCAATCTTCTTTGGCCAGCCAATCTGGCCTGTTCCACCCATGCTTGAATGCTTTTTGCACTTCGGAACGCTTGTGTTTGCAGTATTCGCGCTTTCAAATCTTCATCAGGTCTTCATTGAAGCGCTGATCCCGTGTTGGAATGGGAAACTCATCATGAAGTATGCTGATGACTCTGTTTTTTAAATCACTTGGTACTTCACTCCATTTGTTTAGTATGTAGTGTTTAAACAGCTGAGAGCAAAGACCACGCATGCGCAAGATCACCTTCTTACCGTCATCATCCATGATGATGCCGCCGTTGAAGTCGACGGAGTAAGGCAAGCCCTCTGGTCGGTGACGCGTGAACCTGGGTGTCCCGGCAGGGGTCTCTAGTGGCGTGTCGATGGGGGTACGGACATCAGGTGTCTCCACCGATGTCTGGGCCCCGAAGCGAGGAGTGTTGAGTGGGGTGGCTCCTGGCGGAGTAGGTAGAGGTGTGTAGCTGCTAGGAACAGTCAGCCGCGCAAAACCTGGCGTAGATGGCGATGCTGTGGCTGGTGTGGGGGCGGGCAGAGAAGGGGAGGGTAAAGAGCCTCGTCGAACACGAGGCGGCGTGGAGGCATCGGCGGCGGAATCCCCACAACAACCGCCACCGCCACCACTAGAGCGCCGGTGTCTAGCCGAGTGTGAAGATCGTCTCGTCGACGCCGAAGCTTCGGATCGCGCCGAATGCTCCGAAAGAGAGGGAGATGCGGATGGAGTAGGAACGCACGATGATGCGCCAGAGCGATGACGCTCCACGTACCACTGTCTCTGCTGCGGTGACAAAGAAGAAAGAAACTCCTCATCATCCATACCTGCATTAAACACACCAATATTTAAACTCGAACAAGTCGACAAAAAATCCTCTGTAATCGATCCTCAAAATCTCTTGTAGCATGCCGAAGTAAGTGAGTTCCGCCACCACAAGATCTGCATCAGAGGAACGTCGTCGACTAGACTGTTCAAATTTTGCCATGATTCCACAATCTTGAGTAAAACGCTTTTTGTCGATCCGTTCCACCCTAAAATGTCGACCTTTACACCATGCTGCTGTGTATGACTTATACTACAACAAACAAAGATTATGAGTGGCCGTTCAAACGTTTAGAAATAAAGTCACTAGCTAGTCGTACATTGCAAACTTACCTTGGTCGCGCAACCCCGAGAGTACTCCCACTCTTCCTCAGTCACTTCGTCACCGCATTGTTGTGCGCTTTTCAATTGGTTGTGCAACCATCTTAAGCTCATGAATGTTGGTAGGCTCTCCAGACCCATCGGATAGTGCATCGGTGGTCGTCTTCCCCGTCTCCACTCGATTCGTGTCCTTTGTCGCTCTTGCTTTGCATCCTCATATTGTGAAATTGTGAAGCATGCAAAATCGGTTGATTTTAGCCTCTAGATCTTCCATCATCTTCTTCTCAACACCGAGATTGCACATGACAATCCCAGATATGCGCTCATCATCTATGGTTCACCATAGCGTGTCCCGAGCTTTATCAAATCCATCTAGCCACTCTCCAATGTACACTAGGGACTCTGATACCAACCAACCTTCTGCCATGCTACCCTCCGAACGTGCCTTTTGACGCACATATCCCTTAAGCGTTTTCATGAAACGTTCTAAGAAGAACACCCATCTGGAATGAACTGTGCCAGCTATTTCCACCTCATCAACTATGTGAACAAGAAGATGCACCTGAATGGTTAGCATGGTAGTAGGAAAATGTTTCTCAAACATGCACACAAGCTCCGCAGCATTTAGTTTGGCGAATGGTATGGAGTCTACATTGATCTCCTTTTGTGAGATCCATTGCACCAGCTTTGCAAGTTTGTAGATTGTGTTACGGATGTCGAGAGACAAACATCCCTCAATGGCAACCGGTAAAATATACTGTAAAGTATGTGCAGCAATGATATTAAAGTCCACATTTTATGCAATGATATTAAAGTCCACTATGAACATACCTGACACATTTTATGCCAATCGTGTGACTTCAAACCGGTAAGCTTTCCTTCTTTAGTAAAACACGTTCGGAGCGAGTGCATTACGCCAGTGGGGGTCCGCAAAGATCGAATGGTCTCTTTTACTGTGCGTTCTTGGGCTCCTGTGAAAATCCATGGTGCTTTAGGGAGTTTTATCGATCCATCAGACGCTGTTTGCGGCCAATATTGCTCCATACGATCCACATTTCTAAGGTCAACTCTGGCTCCCAAAGTATCTTTCTTGCCGGTAAGATGGTCCCATAGTAGATTACCCACATTCTTGAATATGTGCATTGGATCGAGCAAGTGATTGATCATGAGTCGGGGCCAGTATGGTAACTCGTACCATAGAGATAGTCTCTTCATCCCTGGAGGCAATCCGTCATCGCACATCTCCTTCTTCTCTAACCATGCTTGTGCAGACATCCTTGGTGGCTCTCTTCCCAAAAAGCCGTCGCGTAACACATGATTCTCTGGAAGATACACTTGATGACCTTCGTAGATTTGCTTCTTCAGTGAGGGCGCCCTACGTGCATTCAGTCTAGGTCCACATGTGACACATGCTCTGTATCCGCTTGTTTGAAGCCCTGCATGTATACTTAGCCAGGCCTAAGCGCAAATTTCGAGCTTCCCTGGCAAAATCCGACCATGTTCCATCTATATGTTTCCAGGCTACGCAATCTGCAGGAATTCGTAGCACACCATCCGAAGATTTATTCTCCTCATGCCATGATGCTAGGGCGGCCATGGACTTACATTCGAAGAAATGCTTGATGCGAGGAAGCAGAGAAAAATGTCGCAAAACCTTTTGTGGAATTTTTGTCCTGTGGAGATCTACTCGATATCTTTCGGAATCACATTTCGGACACTTCTCCATGTCTATGTATTCCCCTCTGAAAAGAATACAGTCATTAGGACAAGCGTGGATAGAATTGTAATCCATTCCCAAGTTTTGCAAAATCTTTCTTGCTTCATCTCGGGAATCTGGCATCACATTGTCAGCTGGTAGTATGTGCTCTTTAAGCAATCTACACAACATAAAAATACGATACAGTCGTGTAAAAATCTATCAAATCATTATACATTTAGAGTTTTATTAAAGTAAACTAATTGTAATAGATCACCTGAAAAGCGCTGTGACGCTAGTGTCACTCCATCCAAACTTTGCCTGCATGTTGAGAATAACCAGGAGTGCTTTCGATCTAGACATACGTGCTCCATTATACAATGGCGTATCGGCTTCACTTTTCATATCATCATAGATAAGCCTTTCTGAATCCATGATCGTCTCGATCATTTCATAATTCTCGGGCTCAAACATTGCCTCGTTGGGAATGTGCTCTGCATGGTCATCCCCGGAGCTGTCAGAGGCTACATCTTGTGGCCTCACATATGCTGCTTGACCAAAGCGCCTGCAAACACGTCTATTGGGTTGCAAGATTGCTGCTTGTTGGCCAGCGTCAGAGTCCGACGAGTTATAATTAGCAACAACTCGATCTATAATAGATGGATCGAACTCGCCAAATTTGCGAACGTGCTGCAAAGAAACACATCTTGTCCGTCGCACAGCATGCTTGCATTGATTACAAGGACATAAGACCCTCGTTGAGAGATAGGTGTTTCGGTTGGACGGTCCCACATCCTCGTCACTACTCATAATGAGGATAAAAATCTTATAACCTGGACAACAAATTTAATATTCTATTGGCATTCTTCGTCTTATCTCTCTCTCTCTCTCTCTCTCTCTCTCTCTCTCTCTCTCTCTCTCTCTCTCTCTCTCTCTCTCTCTCTCTCTCTCTCTCTCTCTCGTCATGTCCAATCCCCGCACACCTCGGTCTAGAGGTGCACGGAGATCAGAACCACCGGGTTATAATCTCGTCTTTATTGGTCAATACCTATATTTGTGGGTACAAGAAATCTACAGACCCACGTCTACATGATATTGCATGTAGTGGACAGAACCCCTTTGCCTCTTCTCTAGCTGTAGCACTTCACAGCATCTTAACATCTTTTCACAGTAGATCTTTTCACTGTTCGTCTAACTCTAAACCCTAAACCGTAAGTAATTCTTGCGTGGACTCGATCTAACGTAAATAAGCGTAAATCTAAATAAACGTAAATCTAACTAAAAATAAACCTAAATCT
The DNA here is from genome assembly GCF_014529385.1 of Adiantum capillus-veneris. NCBI lineage: Eukaryota > Viridiplantae > Streptophyta > Polypodiopsida > Polypodiales > Pteridaceae > Adiantum > Adiantum capillus-veneris. The sequence continues at coordinate 5,634 of NW_028221399.1, read as the reverse complement.
AATTTAACGTAAGTCTACATCTAACCTAATCTTTAACGTCTTTTGGGATAGTTTCCTACGATGTTAAAACTCTCTTCTTCTTGTGTGTGTGTGTGTGTGTGTGTGTGTGTGGGTAAACCTAAATAAACCTAAGTCTAATCTAATATAACATATATCTAAATTTAACGTAAATTATGTTAGATTAAAAACAAAGAACTAAACTAATAGGGATTATAAGAACCTTAAAACTGATTTAACACATAATTTTTCACATAACTCGGCAAGAGTTGGCATTCTCATCACTAAAGATGTGAGAGTTAACTTCCGGCGGTGACGCTGCCTCATCTCCATCCACATCTGACGACAGCAATTGGCCCTTTGGACCGTTCTTGCTCTTGTTACTAACTTTGAAGTTGTTGTTGAATGACTAGAGGTTGTCTAGATGGTCATTGTCGGGGATGTAGTGACTCTTGCCGCCCTAAAGATCCACCTTCTTCCCTATCTTCTGAAGACATTTCACCAGTACTTTTGGATCGACGGACCCACCATGAGTGAAGGCAGCAATATCCTATATTCCATTGAGGGCTTTCTTCAACCGCTTCATGCAGGCATCGCAGTCTATGGAGACCTAAATCTAATCTAATATAACGAAAATCTAAATCTAGCGTAAATAAACGTAAATCTAACTAAAAATAAACCTAAATCTAATCTAATTTAACTTAAATAAACCTAAATCTAATTTAACATAAGTCTACATCTAACCTAATCTTTAACGTCTTTTAGGATAGTTTCCTACGACGTTATAACTCTCTTCTTCTTGTGTGTGTGCGCGTGTGTGGATGTGTGTGCCAATAAAAAGAGATAAATGGTATAACCTTTCTATCACCCATGCCAAGTATGATAGATTGGTTATGCCATTTCCCTCTTGAATAATAGGTCTTGAGTTCAACTCCTCGTCGGCTAGATCTTTAGGTCTTTTAATTTTAATTAGTTTCCTACGACGTTAAATTAGTTTCTCTCTCTTTCTCTCTCAATGTGTGTGCGTTTTTTTGTTTATGCATGTTTTCTCTCTCTTTTCCTCTCTCAATGTTCGGTTTTTTGTTTATGCATGTTCTCTCTCTCTTTTCCTCTCTCAATGTGTACGTTTTTTGTTTATGCATGCTCTCTCTCTCTTTTCCTCTCTCAATGTGTGTGTGCAGTCTTTGTTTATGTATGTGTGTGTGCATTTTTGTTTATGTTTGTACTCTTTATCTCTCTCTCTCTCTCTCTCTCTCTCTCTCTCTCAAAAACACTATGTGTGTGTGTGTGTGTGTGTGTGTGTGTGTGTGTGTGTGTTTGTGAGAGAGAGAGAGAGAGAGAGAGAGGGAGAGAGAAAGAGGGGAAGGGAACATGAGAGTGAGGAGAGGGAAGGAGCATACCTGGCTCTCCTTCCTCTCCTCGTGTGTGTGTGTGTGTGTGTGTGTGTGTGTGTGGAGAAGAAAGAGAGAGAGAGAGAGACAGAGGGAGAGCGTTACCTGCTCCTTGCTTGAGGGCGCCGAAAAACTCAGATCTGAGATCTGAGTTTTTGGGCGCTCTCTGTTATTTTTTTTAGCCCAGCCGGCGTCGCTATGAGCGTCGCAAATTTACTTGTAAATTTGCGACGCTCATAGCGACGTCAGGAATTTTTTTTTGAGCGTCGCTGTGTGAGCGTCGCTAACATGAATAGCCTCTTGTAGTGTAATAGCCCAATGTCCCTGTCTATGCTATAAAAGGACTCTATTGTAGTAAGATAGCAACATGTGTGCTATACAGTAAAAGTGTGTGTATCACATAGCACAATGTTCCTGTCTATGATATGATGTGTGGTATGTGAAAGAGCTATATTACATATTGAGAGCACTATGTGTGCCATATAGCATAAGTGTGTGTAATAAGAGGCCAATCTCCCTATCTATGATTTTATGTCATAGTATTTCTTGCAGTATGAGTGCTATATAGCATAACTATGTGTAATAATAGCCCGATGGTCCTGTCTATGCTATTGTGTGTGCCATGTAGTAGGACTCTATCAGAGTATGACAACATCATATCAGCAAAATAAAATTACATCATTCAATCATTAAGTTTAGAGAACTTTGAGCAGGTCAATTTTTTGTATAGTAATCGCAAGTACATTCATTGCACAAAATGTTGTATACATGATTCCATAACCACAATCAACCTTCCTTACATACTTCTCGTTGCTTCTATAGTGGTTGATGACACGAGTAGACACACTGTCCGAAGGATTTTCAAACTGGTTCATCTTTGCATAAGCATTAGGGCTGGGTGAGACTGTCCACTTGACTAACCAAGGGAACAATGTGCTAACCAGGTAAATTGGGGACTGACAAATATCTGCTGGTTCAAATGAAGTAGGACAGACACAAGACCCGGGAGGGTTGAGCAGACACTTGGAGAGTGTGTCATCCACCACCAGTGTATTATCAGAGTTGAACTTAGGATGGTGCTACCAAAAGTCTTTCAAACACTTGAAAAATATGGGCTTTGCGTTATCTCTACATGGAGGGATCCCAGGAACTTCATTTAGATTGAAGCTCGCCTCTCTACACCCCTGTTGACCAATAATATCGAGGAAATGTTGTTTGTTCAGCCTAGGAAAGCATGCACTCAAAGCAAGTGCTAGATTGTCCTGGGTCATGCAGCTCCATAGTGCAACTTGTGCTCTTTGCAGCAGTGCATGCAAAAAGATTGATACATTGGGCCTGACCACATATTCAAATTTCATCTTTCTTGTAGCATTTGGCGCAGTGACTACCTGATACCTTGATCTTGCCCAATCAGGAATACTGCTTCTCGCTATTTCTTTGTAGAAGGAGACCTTATACCTCCTTATGAGAAGCCCATTCACATCCAGTATGATGCATAAATTGTCCCTTCTCTTCTTGTCCTCAAAAGACGCAGGAGGCAGTGCAACAATCTGTACTGGCATTACCACAAGACATGGCCTCTCTTCCCTCTCATATTCATGTCCATTTTTGGCCTCTTTATCAGCATTCTGTGTACCTGCCTCATCTGTATCTGTAGCAGCCGCTCGACCCATAGGGACCTCTGGACTTTTACCATTGGTATTCCCAACAGTGGGATCTGTACAAGACTCAGTTGTATCATGTGAAACTAACTCTTTCGTGTCCACAACAACCATGAAATGTTCTCCCATTGCCTCTCCCGATTGAGCTGCTCTATCAGTGGGCACCTCTGTGCCTTTCCCTGCCTCATTGTTTTTCTCTATACATGCCTCAGTTGTATTATGTGTATTTGCCTCTTTCATGTCCGTAGCAGCCACGAGAACTTCTCGCATTGCCTCTCCCCATTGAACTGCTCTGTCGTATGCCTCAATTGTGTCGGCAAAAGCCACGACATCACCGTTACCCACTGCTGAGCCTATTCCAGGTACTCTCTTAGTGAGGTCCTCCTCACCCAAGCCTCCCATATCTTCAACAGTGGCATCTGTACCCTTTGTCTCCTCTGCATCAACAATGTCATCAGTTGCATCACTTGGACAGACCACCTGGGCTTGAGCTGTGACATCACTTGCACCCACTGCCTCACGTGTTCCAGCTTGTCTCTCAATGAGGACCTCCTCACCCATGCCTCTGGTATCCTCAACAGTGGCATCTGTACCCGTAGGCACAACTGCATCAAGAAGGGCATCCATGACAGCATGAACAATACTTTCTGTTCCACCATCATTAACATTGCCATCAGCAGCAGCATCTGTGCTAGCATCAACTTCCATAGCATCCACAATGTCATTTGTGCAGGAATCAACTACCGTAGCATCAGCAATGGCATCTGTACAGGCATCAACTGTGGTAGCATCATCAATGGCATGTGTGCCAGATTCAACAGTGGCATCTGTACCCATAGCCACAACTGCATCAAGAAGGGCATCTATGACAGCATGAACAATACTTTCTGTTCCACCATGATTAACATTTCCATCAGCAGCAGCATCTGTGCGAGCATCAACTTCCATAGCATCCACAATATCATTTGTGCAGGCATCAACTACTGTAGCATCAACAATGGCATCTGTGCAGGCATCAACTGTGGTAGCATCATCAATGGCATCTGTGCCAGATTCAACAGTGGCATCTGTACCCATAGCCACAACTGCATCAAGAAGGGCATCTATGACAGCATGAACAATACTTTCTGTTCCACCATCATTAACATTGCCATCAGCAGCAGAATCTGTGCGAGCATCAACTTCCATAGCATCCACAATGTCATTTGTGCAGGCCTCAACTAGCGTAGCATCAGCAATGGCATTTGTGCAAGCATCAACTACCATAGCATCATGAATGGCATCTGTGCCAGATTCAACTGTGGTGGGGGTGGGTAATGTACCCTTTTCAAGTTTAGCACGGTCAACATCTGTATGCACATCATCATGCACAACCTGCACATCAACTGCATTAGGCACATTTGGAACAAATTCAGCAATACTAGTAGGTGTGCAGGGATCAACTGTATCAAAAGACTCTTTTTTTTTTCCTGTAACCCCCCTGGAAGCTATAGCACCCCTCTTGGATTCTTCACAGGATAAGACTGAGCCAGTGAATCTATAGACCCCTCAACTGTATCAAAAGACACTTTTGTTTTGCCTGTAACCCCCCTGGAAGCTGTAGCACCCCTTCATGGATTCTTCACAGGATAAGATTGAGTCAGTGAACCTACAAACCCCTCATCTAGAAACCCTGAAGAGGGAGTGCGTCTCATGCAAGCTCCTCTTTTTTCAGCTTCTTGATTATCTACGACAAGAGAAAGTAGAAACATATTACTAAACATGTACAGAAATAAATCAAATAGTTGCCAACTACTCGATGCAAAGAATTAAGAGACATGTCACTAACAAATTCCAACACTTGATTCATCAATGAGCATGGATACAATAGGGGTGAAATGGATTGCACATGCCTTCTAAAGACATCTTCTAATTGCATGAAGTTACAAAAAAAAACACACTCATTGCTTTGCATTTGGTTTCTTTCTCTTCCTAAATGAATCAAGAGGTATATCCATTGTGGGACTTCCACCTAAGTTCTTGGGAGTCGATTTCTTGCGCTTTGGTGTTGGATTCTTCCCCACTGGAGGGGTGTTGCTTTCACCGCATCTACAACTGCCTCATCTGATGCATCATCTCTAGTGTCCACACTTGGTGATGCTTGGCACTCAACGGAGAACACAACAGCCTTCTTGGAGTTAGTTGTTGCCTAGGTGATTTGACTGCAGAAGACTTTGCCATCAAGATGTCTTCAACTACTCCACGTACTACATCCCCTACGGCAGACTCCGCTTCAAAGGCTAGCTGCATTCCGCGGGCAGACTCCGCTTCAAGGCCTGGCTGCATTCCTGGGGTCATCAGGCCATTCTTCCTTGTGGAATGCATTGTCTTGTTGGAGCAAGCATGCAATGATTGTTCTACAAAGCAAGCTATTTACAAAGTCTCACTTGGAGTATCCAAAATACACACATAAATACTGATTTTGGTACCTACCAGTGGCTTGCATAGAGACTCTCTCTGTTTTTGTCCTCAATGATTCTTGTATACAGGTCTCTACTGCAATGTCTATTACCTGCAAATGATTTCATTAAATGCAAGATTTTAAA